>NW_024467045.1:0-85133 GCF_017591425.1 Ochotona curzoniae
GTTTCATAGTTGGTTTCAGTACTTGTTCTACTTCTTTCCCTAGTTTTTCTAGCCATCTCTTAGAGCTATCTTTGAAAAAGACCCCATGAGACCTTTGTGGTCACTGAATCTGGCTGGGTTACACATCTCCTGGCTGTTTTCTTTCTTCAATGATTTGGGAGCCTTTGTTGAGCCTCCTTGATCAGAGGAGTAAAGAGAAAGCTGTGATTGCCCCCTGTTGTGAAATTACCTATGGAGAACTGGAGCTGCTCTCCCTACATGCATCCCTGATAAGCTACTGGAAGGTTTTTGTCTTGCTGTGCAGAGGACTCCAGGGCTTTCACTAGGAAGTCTCAGTGTTGACTTTCTCTGGGAAACTGAATGATCTTTCAATAAGTCCTTTATTACAAAAAATTTTCTTACATTTTGTCCTGCGTGTTGATTGTTTTCCTTTTGTGAGTACCCCAGTTACATGGATTTAGATTTCCTGTACCTGTTTTTGTATCTCTGTTGTGGTCTGATGCTTCTTCAGTTTAAAGTGTTTTTCCTTCTCACATTGACTGGTTTTCTTACTCTTGTTTTCTGTTTACTTGCACTCTACAGTTCAGAGTAGAGCAGTTAAATCTCTTGTACTCTGGCAGCTGATGTTTGATCTCCTCTTATTGCCTACTATTTTTATCAGTGTGGGATTACTTATATTTTAGGGGTAATCTTTTCCCAGGTTCTGGATGACCTCAGCCTCTGCATTCTTGTATCTTATATCTCCCTATAAGACACACTGTGATGAGTCTTAGCAGGGTGTAAGAACTTTAATCCTGGGATTTCAGAGTATTGGAGACTTCCACCTCTCCACCCTCCTCTTTCTCATGTAGTTCTCTCTCTCATATTATTTTTCTTTTTATTTTTAATCTCTCCGTTCTATCATTTTGCTTGTTTATAGAGTCTGTCATTTCATATGTTTTTATCAGCCTAGTCCCACAGACTTTGTAGCTTCTAGAAGTCTTTTTTGCTTTATGTTCTACTGAAAGTGTCTATCTTATCGTAGTTCTGTATGAAAAGAAGAGAATATCATCTTTTTTCAGCAAGCAAATTATTCTCCCATTCCCCTCTCTTCTTTTTTTTATCTTATCAGTTTGATCTTAAGCAGGTGATTATAAAGAAAGTCAATGGTTAATGAAGAAAGGCTGTTTTTCCTAAGGATAGATTTAGGGCCCAGTACGATAGCCTAGTGGCTAAAGTTCTTGCCTTGCATGCACCCAGGATCCCATTTGGGCACCAGTTTGTATCCCAGCTGCTCCACTTCCCTTCCAACTCCATGCTTGTGGCTTGGAAAAGCAGTTGAGCATGGTCTAAAGCCTTGGGACCCTGCACGCATGTGAGAGACCCAGAAGAAGTTCTTGTATGCTGGCTTCGGCCGTTGTGGCCATTTGGGGAATGAGCCAGCACTCCTCTCTTTGTAAATCTTTCAAATAAAAATAATTCTTAAGAAATTAAATTTTAAAAGATCATATCTAATGCATGTGAAATTTAAAGAATATGTAGTCATAATTATGTTATTCCGGCCTGTAATTTTAAGTTGCATTATTGTATAAAGAAAAAACAATTTTTATGGCTTTAATGTGTACTTGAGTAATTGCTTGTACAAGGTCTACCCCCTGGCATCTTTGGCCCTATTCCTCTTCCTATAACTGCAGTGTCTCCCTTAGCCTCTCTCATGTGTTCTTGATGATTATTGCATTTTGTGCAGGATTCTTAGAAACAAGACAGTTTATCTTCCATACTGGGATGAAATTCATTTCATGCTCAAATATCTCTGCCCTTAAGGACGAGGTCCAGCCCCTTAGCACAATGTAGAATGACTATGTAAACCCTGTTTTTTTCCTTTCTTTGTTTCCACATTCACCTTTGTGTATATATATATTTTTTTAATTTAAATATATTTTTTATTTATTCAGATTCTCTTGAGTATCAGAAGTTAAATTTTTA
The DNA here is from genome assembly GCF_017591425.1 of Ochotona curzoniae. Taxonomy (NCBI): domain Eukaryota; kingdom Metazoa; phylum Chordata; class Mammalia; order Lagomorpha; family Ochotonidae; genus Ochotona; species Ochotona curzoniae. The sequence goes on from NW_024467045.1 coordinate 1,966, forward strand.
TTAGGAAGAATTTTGGAATGTAGATGCATTTCTTTTTTTTTTTTTATTGTTGCTTACATTGTATTATGTAGTACAGTTTTATAGGCGCTGGGGATTCCCCCCACCCCTCCCATACCCCTCCCCCCATGGTGGATTCCTCCACCTTGTTGCATAACCATAGTTCAAGTTCAGTTGAGATTCATTGCTTGCAAACACATGCCTAGCATAAAGTTCAGCGTCTTATTGTCCAGATAAGTTCAGTGGCCTCTTGGGGAGACCTTCTATGGTCTGAAGATAGGTCTAACAGAGTAAAGATCCGGTCAGTTAAAAGCCCCAACAAGGCCTCAGTATCAATATACAACATTATGGAATTAATTGACATAGTATTGGGTAAACAATATGTTAAAAATAATGCAAGTTCCCTTCTTCGAAACATCTGGGTTGAGACAGTATCAATGACAGGTTCAAAAAATAACAAACAACCAAACAAAAAATTACAGGTTAAATCAAGGCAAACATGTGGTATCTAATCTTTTGGGATTCGCTCATTTCCCTTAGCATTATAGTTTCCAGTTGTGCCCATTTAGCCACAAAGAACTGCATTTTGTTTTTTTTAATAGCTGAGTAGTATTCCATGGAGTAGATGAACCAAAGCTTTCTTATCCAATCTTCTGCTGATGGGCAAACATTTCACAAAGGAACAAGTCCAAATGGCAAACAAACATATGAAAAAATGTTCCAGCTCCCTAGCAATAAGGGAAATCCAAATTAAAACATCGATGAGGTACCACCTAACACCAGTAAGATTGGCCCACATAAACAAGAACACCAACGACGCTTGCTGGTGAGGATGCGGGGAAAAGGGAACCCTACTCCACTGCTGGTGGAGCTGCAAATTGGTACAGCCTTTATGGAAATCAGTCTGGAGAACACTCAAACAACTCAAAATCTGCATACCATATTTTTGTTTATTTTTAAGTTGAAATTAGTATCACTTAAGAATCTGTGGGGTTAAACAGGAAACAGAAACAGTTAGCCTCAACTCACATATACCTTACTAGGTGGGACATGAACATAAGTTACTCCTCACTAAGTTATTGAAGATTTTTCTGCACACCCCTCCTAAAACTGTTCTGCACCTCAATTGTTGACATATGCCTTGTTAGAGCTGTAAGCCAACATGGACTATCCCCAAATCCACCAAGTTCAGTAAAAATTGTGCTTCAACAGTATAAACTACTACTTCAAAAATGAAACTAGACATGAGACAGCTGAATAGTACCCTATAGCCTTTTAAGGTGTATAGCAGCCAGTTGTGTATAAACGAAAATTGAAATGTCAATGAAGTAATCACAGGATGTGGTTAAGAACTTGCATTTTCTAACATATTGGTCACTCAATACCATGTCATTTAACTCCATAAGGTTGTAAACAGTTGTTGATGTTATGTTGTGGCTTTTAATTGGTCAGGATGATATTCTGCCAGCTCTGCCTTCAGACCAGAGATGGTCTCCCCAAGAAACTGTTGAATTTATCTGGACAATAAGATGCTGGACACTATGCAAAGTACATGCTTGCAATGAAAGAATTATGATTGGATTTGAACTGTAATACTGCAACTAGGTGGAGAAATCCACCATGGGGGGAGGGTACAGGGAGGGGTTGGGGGAATCCCAGAGCCTATGAAACTGTGTTATAAAATCAAATGTAATAATAATAATAAAAGAATCTGTGAGGTTTTTACCAGATATCTCACAAAGAAGTTAAGCTCTTTCTTTTTTAATTTTTAAAATTTTTCCTTATTTATAGACAATTTTAAACCTTATCATGTTGTTGTAAAACACTTATTAATTCGACAAAAGGACAGAGCGAGATGGAGACACATATACAAGTAAAGGTAGAGAAGAAGAAACAGAGATGTCAACTGCAGTGGAGATAGATTCCTTCCCCTACTCTCATTTGCTGATTCACTCCCCTAGACCCCATAGTGGCTAATGCTGGGCATGGCTAGTCTGGGGCTGTACCAGTGCTAGAGGCAGGATGGAACACAGTTCACATTTTCCTCATGAATGTCAGGACTCCAATTGCTTGAGCCATCATCATCACCTGTCAGACCGTGCAATAGGAGATAACTGGAATCAGGAGTCAGACCTGAGGGTTAATCCAGGGGCATGCAGTTGACTGTAGTTGTCTTCACCATGAGGTTGCAGGCTCCGTCTCTTGTAAATGTGTGTAAGTGCCTGCCTGCTGTCCTCTCCATGATATGGTTGGCACTTTACGTCTCCTTCTGCATCTGCAGATTCAGTCAATCACAGATCAAAAGATATTTGGAAAAAATTTGTGTTTTCTATGAGGATGCATATACTTTTTTCCCTTGTTATTTCTAAACAGTAGAGTTTAACAAATATTTACATAGCATTTTTCCTGTATTAGCAATTGTAATTTCAAGTGCTGAAGAGTATATACATAGGTTATGTTGAAACACTGTGCCATTTTATACAGGGAACTAGAGCATCTGAGGTTTTGAGTATTCTCTGGGGGTACTTCAGTTGGTTGTTAGGCAGGGATAAAAATTTTAGAAAATAGCTTGAAGTATACAGTAGATAGGTCCATTTTGAAACACTTAAATGAACTGTAGTATTTGGTACTATTTGTTTTCACTTGAGTTTCCAGATCACTAAGCAGTATTTAAAAGAAAATAACTTATAGTAAAGTTTACATTAGTGAAAATCCTAGACTTTCATAATTGTATGAGAGAACTGTTAGAGCAGAGGTTGAAAATGGGATGGCGATAAATCAGATGTAGCTCATCAAATGTGGAGAAACTGATACTATGACACACACTCAAGGAAGTGATGGGTCTTATGAAGTGAGATGAGTTGAAGTAGAGGTTCTGATTATAGTTCTATGAATTTAGAGTACATATTAATTGCATAACAAAGTATTTTTAGGTTTTCCTGACACAGGAGTTCCCAGGACTATATTCACACTGTCAACCATTAATAGAACTGTGTCAGTGAAAGAATATCCAAATGTTGCTACAAAGAGACTGTGTGTTTTTGTTCAGACTAAATTATGAGGCTAAGAATTGTTAGGATGAGAAAGGAGGCTTGTCTGCCATGTAACAGGAGTGGCTAGTCTTTCCACGTTGATTGTACTAGAACATAATGCCTAACTGTGTGCAGAGAGCACTCTACTTAGTATCCTGGGAGAAGCAGGAGAAATAAGAGCCTAGGTCTCCCCTCAAGGCTGCTTTGGCAGAGGAGGTGGGGTGCAGTAACAGTAGACCCAATAAAAGGATTTAAGAAAGGCAATACATTAGTAAGTAAAGGGTAAGATGTGACAAACAGAAAGCCAAAAATCCTGAAAATAGGCAAAACAAAGAATGCTATAATGTAGGTGCAGGAATGACTTCCTGGATGAATGGATTCTGACAAATAGTTGGGGAGATGAAGGGACAAAGCAGGTGCGTCTTGTGTAAAACAAGAAACTACTTGTCTGAAAGAGAATTTTTAGGACTTAGAAAATATCCAAACATGTTTTTCTACTTTGAGGGTTTTGTTTTCTGCATAAAGTTTCTGGGTGAATTACCATGTTGTTTAATGAGAGCTTACACATATTTCTGCACTCATGGAGCCTACTTTCTGAACAATGTGAAATACATACCCTGTTGCTGAAGCTGGGTTAGACTAGTATTTGACAAATAGTAAAGTGATAGTATAAAAAGAGTGGCTTTTGTTCGAATCTGTAAATGGAATTAAATAATTCAGATTTTACAGAGTTGTTAGAATAAAACAACATTTTTTGTTCAGAATTATGATTTTTAAAATTACATATATTTATGGGATATGTTGTGATATATATATATATATATATACACACACACACACAGTTTGCAATGGTCAAATCAGGACAATTAACGTTTGTAAATTTTGTATTGTTTCTTATAAAGATTTATTTATTTGAAAGGCAAATTGGAAGAGAGAGGAGAGGCAGACTAGATCTATCCACTGTTCCCTTACACAACAGCCAGGGCTAGACCTGAACAAATCCATGGCTGAGGGATGCTGTCTTGGTCTGCAACATGAATGTCAGGGGCTTCAATACTTGAGCTGTTGTGAATTGCCTTTCTGATGTCAGGGACTTAAATATTTGAGCTACCATATACTACCTTTCTGTAAGAAGCTGGACTGGAAATAAAGGATCTGAGATTTGACCCAGAATTCTAGTTTGAGATGCAGACAGCCCAAGCGATGGCATAGTTCACTGTGCAACAATGCTGCCCTCGATACTAGTAGTTATTCCTCCTATGTTATTGTATTTTGATACACGTAATTCAACCTTTGTCTCCTTCTGCCCTATGTTTAATAGCCTCTAGTAACTACTCTACCTGTTTCTACTATGAAATCAGCCTTTTAGCTTCTGCATATGAATGAAAAGCATACATTATTTATTTATGTGCCTGGCTTATTACACTTTATATTGATGTTCTGCAGTTAGATATATAGTCACAAATGAAAAGACTTCATTCTTTTTATGGCTGAATAATATTTTATTGTGTATTTGCAGTTGCTTTATCCATTCACACATTAATGAATACTTCTTGTTTCCATGTCTTGGCTGTTGTGAATAGTGACATGATACATGTAGGAGTGCAGATGCCTCCAGGAGGTTCGTTAATTTTTTTTTCCTTAAATATATACCTATGATTGGGATGACTGAATCATATGGTAGCCCTAATTTTGTTGTTATTTTGTTCTATTTTTGTCAAAATTGATTTTATTTATTTGGAAGGCTGAGCGACAGACATAGAGTAAAAGACAAAGAGAAAGATATTCCGTTCAATGTCTCATTCACCAAAGGTTGCAATGGTTAGGACTGGAATAGGCTGAAGCCGGGGGTGAGGAGCTCCATGTTGGTCCCACGTGTGTGGCCAGGGCCAAGTGTAGGGCGTTCTTCCACTGCCCTTTCAGATGCGTTAGCAGAGAGTTGCATCAGAAACAGAGCAGCTGTGATTTAAATCAGGCATTCGGATATGGGATGCTAGCATCCTGGCAGCAATTTAACTTGCTGTGCCACAATTCTGGCCTTCCGAGTTTTTGTTTTGGAAGAAGGGCTCCAGGCTCTTTTCCATAATGGCTGTGTTAGTTAACACGTCCCCAATCGATTATGGGTCCTCTTTTGTCTGATTACCAGCATTTATTTTTCATAGTGATAAACTATTTTTGTTGTTCTTCACATGTGTGAACATATACATATATTTTAGCAACAAAATTGAATTTTGTTCTACCAAAATATTGAGGAATAATCTAAAAAATATACAGTGCTGTTATGTATTACTTCATTATTGGTCCTGTCACATAAAAATACCTCTAATGTGAAAATTTCCTTTTTGGAGATAAAAGACCTACATCAAAGAATAAGTCTTAGACCTGATTCTCTGAAATAATTGAACAGAGCCCTTTACTTTCTTCAACATCTTCCTTGAGCTGTTGCAGGCCTTATGCAGGCTTGATTTTCTTGATACCTACAATAATTTCGTGTTAGTCAAATTTTTTGTTTCCATTATGTATCTGAAGAAATTACACTCAGTTGACAAGGTAAAGTGAGGGATAGCGTAACTTCTGATGATAAAAAGATAGGCTCAAGAATTTTGAATGAGTGTCTAACCTAGTTTCAAAGCACAGTAAAGCATAGTCAATGGGACACCCAAAATGGATTACTGGAATAGGAGATACCCTTCCCCCATTCTAACTACACATGCCATTTCATTAGTTTCTTATTCTGTTGACTATGAGAAGTGTATGATTCATTTTTGGCATCTTTTATAGCCATATAGAGTCACAGAATACTGAATTTTGTTCTTCATGATTTTCACAGAAAATCTGGAAACTTCAATTTTCGAGTGTTCCAAGGAGATGAACTATTCCACTTAAACAGTTAGTTGTCTGCCAAGTGTGTTTTGAATACTTCCAGAGCAGGCATATTTCGCTGTAATTAATACAGGAATTGGACAGTGTTTTGTTATGAAGGATTTAGTCCAGTATTCAGCAGGCCTGTTTGTATGATAGTTGCTTAGATTTCAAACAGTCAGATTTGAGACCTGCATCGTATATCTGCATCAGTTTCCAAGGTCTGCATATTCTTTTCTTCAGTAACTTTTTAAAGAAAATATCAACTCTTCCTTGAAGTCTACCCTGATTTCATCATTAATGTGGAGTTTCTTCAACCTTGGTGAATGCTGAATACTTGTATTTTCATCACCACTGAGCTCAGCCCAGCTTATGGAAATAGTGACCACATCGTAACCAATGGTATTCGGGATGTAGTATATACTTTATGCTTTATGATTTAGTGAAAGGAGACCAAATAGGGTCTTTGAAACAAAAGATAACACTTTTTCTAAACTGAGGAAATAAGAGCAAAAAAGAAAAAACCCAAATAATATGGATGATTTTCTTAAAAATTACGTAATTTTCATGGGCTTTGCAATTGTTGATTTGCCAAAAAATGGCTCTAAGTAGAGCAGAATCTTACACTGCACAAATGGTATCCCCATGCCTGCATTCATAGAATTTTATTGGTACTTTTTTTTTTAAAAGACCATGATAGACATAACTAGATAAGGTGCAAATATTAAATGTATTAATACATGTTTGTGTTTTGTATATACCTGCTGCCTGCAGGTTCTATTCCGAGAGATTGAGTGTTTGGAGGTTTTGGAATTCAAAGTAGGGAAACATGGAGTTGTATTTTCTCTTTCTGCCCCCTCTCTCAAGAAATACAAGCTTGGTAGGTGTATAAAACATGTTCAAGTGGGAAGCAGTAAAATGAGCCCTGCCTGGAAGCAGTCTAGATAATGAAATGGAAAATTTGGATCCAGGTTGCTGAGAATATCTGTCTTTCCTTGTTACCACAACAATCATGCTGTCGGGTAGAATTATGAGAAATTCCTCTTCTGCCAAAGACTGAGGGTCATTGGGGTGAGTCATGGCTGAGGAGCACTTATGAGGTTTAGTGCAGCTTGTCAAGGTGTTGTGTACTCTGAAGGGACTTTCCCTTTGTCAAACTTGACTAATGTTAACATTGAAACACTTTTTTTTTTCATTTTGGCTATTTTTAGTTTGAAAATTTTCTTGTTGACCATGAATATTTTTAGTCGTGAACCTCCATCAACTCCCCAAAAACATTATAGTGAAGCTTTTAGGTATTGTAACAAAATCCAAAATGGTTATTCAAATTTTGAGATACATTCAGTGAGAAGTGTCTATTATTAGAGTTACTTTAATGGAATAAAATAGTAAGTCACACATATCTGTGCTCTTTAATAATGTAAGGTCTTAAAATGCCTATGTTATAGTTTAATTTCTTCCTCTTTATATTTAACATCCTTATTTTAGTTGATTTTTAAAGTGATAATTAATGGGTCGATTTTGGCAGTACAAGACCTCAAGGATAGCCTTAAAATCTACAGTGCAAAAATTTTATCTGTTGAGGAGATAAAATGAATGAATATACCTTAAGTTCTTTTATTATATCGTAAAAATTAAAGTCAGCACCTTAGCTTTCCTTATTGTGCCTCATGTATTATGTGTCAAGTATGCATTTATCAGTTTATGAACAGAATAAATTTGGCTCATTTATATATCTTTAAGCTTTAAGCAGGCCTATGTGGACAGTTGCTTATCCACCATATGTTGAAATGTTTATTATAGACAAAACTGCCTCATCAACCAAGATGGCATTGAATTGCACTGTTTTGGAAAAAAAAAGTTAAGCAAACTAGATGCCTGCTAATCTGCTTCTTTAAATATCATAAACAAAAGTATCAGAATGTGTTTCCAAGGACAAAGACGGAATTTTCCGGGCTTTGATTGGTTGCTGCCTTGTCCTGTCCCACGGCCATCCTTAATTGGCTTGGGGTGGATGGGAATCACATAAACAGGGTGACATTTATTACTTCCCTGGTTGCTCCTTTGCACTGAGTCCTGAAGTTCCCAAGGAGTGACCGTTACAGATTCTTTCATTTCGTCCATGACCTGCAAGGGGAAATCATGCTAAGGGAGGCAGGCATGAGTTTAAGTGCAAGAAGAGTGACTCTGCCTGCAGTCACGCCAGTAGTTCTGCAGAACAGGGTATGTGACTTCTTTCCACTTTTTCTCTTTCACTTTTCTTACTTTTTTGCTACTGTGTGTTTGTTAATACATTAGACGTTTTAGTGACGTATTCTTGAGAGAGACTGTGTACTTCACTGAGGCTATAAGTAACCAAAAGATGTATATAGGTATTGAACAGGACAAATGCTTCACTGGGACATGGCTAAAGTGGAAAGAGAAAAAAAGAAACTGCATGTAAAAACTAGTTAGTTCTAAATTTCAGATTATTGTGATTTAGAAACCATGAAGAAGCTTTGTGGCTTTTGGCTTTTTTCCCCTTCTTCTTCTGTGACTTTAGGCCTCTTCCTGTAGCTAAATAGAAAATCTGCTAGCTGTTATGTTTTAAATTTGTTACTGTGGAGTGGTTTGTTTCAGTATAATTCATAATACATCCATCTCTTCATTGTTGAATAGACTGTCTAGTTATTTTATTGTTTAAATGTCACCAGTTCATTATTCTCAAGTTTCAATCCATTTCTACTGACTTTTCTCTTTGTCTTAAAAAAATAACTTTGCATTAAATTCTTCTCTGAAAGGATTTCTGTTAATTATTAATGTGATCAATCATGTGTATGAAAATATTTATTAGATGTAGTTAATGTTATAAATATTTTTATGTCTTACTTGTGACATTGCTTTTTACTAAATGTTAAATACACCTCATAATGTAGCTAAATTTCCATTATAAGTGCACTAAATATAAACATTCTCTTCAAACAGTCAAATCTCTTGCATGGAGGGAAGGAAAGTACGGAAAGCTGTTTTGTGCGATATGGTTTCTGTATGGGTGGCAGTAGAAACTGTAATGTTTATTTCTGCCCTAACCTGTTAATGGTTAATTGTTAGCTATTAGTGCATTCCTTTAAGTCAGGGGTGAAGTTGTTTCTTTGAAACATGACAAAATCCAACGAATAAAATATCTTTTAAAGGAGCATTTTTGTGTGTGTGTGTGTGTGTTGTCTTTAATATTTAGGTTTTCTGCTGCTGCTTTTTTTTTAAAACCAGTTGACCATTTACTACCCAGGATAGTTATATGAGAATTTACTCAACATGTGTTTATTATCTTATTGCCCTTCTCTCAGCTTAAGAAAATTTAATTATTTTGCTACAAACTTAAATCTTGATTTTGAATTGGAATTAAGAATGCTAGAAAAATGGCAGTCTAGTTTGTCTGACTCATTTGGGGCATGTGAAATAAGTTTGTTAACCTATGTCAAACACTTTTTTGTGGGTTTGAATTCTACTTTATCTAGGTAATATTGCAGTTAAGACTGACCAAGAAACTAAGTATTTCGTTTGTTTTGGATGACATATTGGTCTAGTGGAAAGCATAGCATTTAGACTCTGTGTATTCGCCGTGTGGCCTTGTGAAATGATTTAACCTCCAGGAGTCATTGGTTCCTCACTTGATCAAGTTATTGCTTGTTCAACAATAGCTGAGGAGTTTTCAAAAAATCATTTAGTCAGTCTTAGTTGTGTCTGTAATTGTAAAAATCAGATAATGTATTTTATACTCTATGGCCAAACTGAAATGCTAGGTCATTTTTAGATACAAAATAAAATGTTTTTTAAGGGTGCTATCATTTTTAGGGACTATCAAAATACATTAAGCCCAAATCAAGTTATTCCTTTGCAACAAGTTCACAAGATGAATGCTCATATAATTTTGTACTCTATTATTTACTGAAATAGCATATTTACTATTTCTTTCTCTTAACATTTTAATTTATGGAGGAGCTATTTGTCTATTAAATTTCTCTGAAAATCTCAGTATCTTTCTTGTGCTCAAGTAATTGAATTTTCCTTACTAAAATATTAGTATTATCTGGTCATATAAAAAACAAGTTTTATTCTTATTCAAGATAGGAAATTTCTCTACTTATACAATTACCATGTGTTTAAAAACATCTTAGAAATAGTACAACCAGTTCTTAGGTATTTCAGTGGTAAATTCTCGTTTACCAGCAACACGGGTGTTTTTTCCACAATTTGGTATAAAGCTTGCTCATCTCGAAGCTGTTTTTTTTTTTATAAAGCTTTATTTATTTTTAATGCTAAAGAGATTTACAGAGAGAAGGAACAACAAAGAGGAAGATCTTCCATCCACTGATTCACTTCCCAAGTCTCTGCAGTGGCCAGAGCTGAGTCAACCCAAAGTCAGAAGCCTCTTCTGGTCTCCTACATGAGTGTGCAGGGTCCCAGGGCTTGGGGACATCCATACTGCTTTTCTGAGCCACAAGCAGTGAGCTGTTTTGGAAGAGGAGCAGCTGGTGCACATATGGGATTGTGGCGCTTGAAGGTGGATAATTGAAGGAGCGCCTGCGCCTTGAACCATGCTTTTCCCAGGCAGTTTACCGGCTGAGATCCTAACCATTTGAATGGTTGAATGCGTTTCTACAATGGCACATTCATGTGACTGAGTTGTTTTTTACCTATAGGTGTCTCACTTCTCCTGGGAGTGTTTAGGAACTGGTTATACATGGTCCTCAATGTGGTAGGGTCAGTTTTGGTCTTTGATGAGCAGGGCATTTCGTTAGACTGTCACTCAGTTTTTCGCTTTTAATTCTATTAGGATTGGACTTCCCTGACTGCAGTGCATTAGACTTGTAGCAGGGAGAGTTAAGTTGTGTCGCTCAGAAGTGATCACTTCCTTAGCAATCATTCAGAATGAATCCTTTATTCATAGTGTTCTTCTCAGATACCTATTGGGTCGTACCTTTGCTTTTTCCTGTTTCTTTCCTTGCTTGTTTCTTTCTTTCCTTCCTTCCTTCCCTCCTTCCTTATTTCCTTCTCTCCTTCTCTCTCCTTCCCTTTTTCTCCCTCTCCCTCTCTTCCCCTCTCTGTTTCTTTTTCTTTCTTTCTGCAGATGAGAAGACTGAGTCTATTGGGTGTTGAGTGACTTAAGCAAGGTCACCCAGAAGGTCAATGCAGAGCTAGAAATAGAATCTAGGTCTTATGACTTCCAGTGTGTTTCTTCTGGATATGTGTTACCTCCTGAAATTAGTATGTTAATGAAATTGCCGTATGGTGTGTATAATTGCCATTCAACTCCAAGTCTGGAATTAGCTTAGGCAAATCCTTTCATCTTCCTCTGCATCTCCACCAACTCCCATATGTTCTAGCATAGAAAACATTTTATTCAGAAAGCAACTGTGAGCAGCTCTATGTGTGCGTGTGTGCGTGTGTGCGTGTGTGTGTATACAACCTAATGGAAAGCTAATTTACACCTGAATCCCTGGATTTTCACGATAATCAAGAAAACATTGTAAGGATCCTGGAAGCTATTGAAAGACTCAAAAGCATTGTTATATCTGAATTACATAAAAATTAAAATTGATACTGTTTCAGGAAAACTGCAGTCAGTGGCATGTATTCCCGATTTTGTGGGTCTGCGTGTGTAATCCCTCCAGACTGCTTCTGGTTAACAATGTTCTTCAAATTGTTTGCAAGAATGTTCACATCCATTGTCTACATGACAATTTGACATGTTCCTAAGCACACACAAACTTGAAGCAATCTCAATGAAAAAGAAGCATGACATGACAACAGATTTTTTTCTTAAAATGTATAATCTTTAAAAAATACAATTCCCACATATACTCACCCTTTGAAAGTCCTTGGTGCTTATCTGAAAATGATCTTGTAGAAAGAGTGCAGATCACCAGATCTCTATTTTTCCTAGAAACTTTTCCACATTTGGAGTCCCAGAGTGCCTAGCCTGCAGTATGGTGTGGGCCTGCATGGCCCATGGTTCCAGTAGTTTCACAGGAACTCTCTGCTGGAGCACCCCTTTCATGAATGCATCTTGTAATAGCTTTACATGCCCATGTCTCTGTTCTCTTGCTCCCAGAGTCACACTCTGTGGTCTCCACCAGCACCTTCCTCCACTTGTCAAAGCCTCAGCCCAGGCTGTGGTCTCCTCCCAAAGCCTTCTGAGGCTATCCCTATACATTTATCTTCTCAGAGTCTTGATTCAGTGCTACCGCACAAATCTTTGTTACTCATTTGTCAGGTCGGCAGCTAATACCCTGTCACATCAGTTTTATTTTTCTTTTTATACTATTTTACTTTTTCAATTACTTTTCATTTACTGTTTATTTTTACTTTTTATATTGTGTAAACCTTTCTACCTACCTGTAAGTGTATGCTTTATTTCTTGGGTTTTCAAATTTATGAGGTGATTATCTCTGTATCTTTTTATATTATTTTATATATTCATTCAGTAAAATGCTGTTTTTGTCATCTATTGTCAAAAATTCAATTTCACATAAGCAAAAAATTTGAAGTACAGTAGAATTAGCAGGGAAGGGAATTATTTTCCTTATAGTTTGCAAGCAAGATTAGTCCAAAACCATTGGCGCAGTCCCGTATCGTCTTCAGGCAACCAAACTCCTTGCTTTCAACTGTATTTTCCTGATATGAGTCCTGTTACCTTTTTATGGAAAGATATATGCAAATTTATGTCATTCTGCTCACAGTGTTGGCACCTAGGGCAAGCTGACTAGGTTACTTTGTTAACATGGCACTCTGAATAAACAGGAGCTTTGTCTTCCATCATACCCTGGTGTCACGTGAAGGAAGCCAGAAGACACAGACCTCATGCTCAGGACATTGCTCGCTCTCCAGATTCATTACAAAGGAAGTGGGGAGGAGTGACTACTGTGGGGTCATTAGCCACTTCCACCACAAGTGCCTTAAACTCACCAGGCATTGAATAAATATTTATCTCTCAATTTCTTAAAAAATAATTTATCTATTTTTATTCAAAAGTCAGAGTTATAGAGAAGGAAAGCACTTTTAGTTTTAAGTATATTGGATAAGGGACACTCAACTTGTAGTTACAATTATGTGATAAACAGGGTTTTTAAGAAAATGAGATTGAGCTCTTTAAACAATGAACTAACTTTGATAGTTCATTCTTATTATTTGTCTCTCTGTTGCTTTTCTTTTGTTTATTCCCAAGTTTCATTTACAAGGGGGTGAAAAACTACATACTCAAGTCTTTTCATTATCATCATCTGGAGCCATCGTATGTGTGTGGGCAATTTTGTATACTCACAGCCACCCACACAGACCACTGAAAATAGAAAGTAATTAGATTAGGTTCAGTACTGATTATACATTCTCTTTAATTCTCATTGAGCCCTACAAGGAAGGTGGCCAAACCCATTTTAGGAAGAGGAGAATTGGGTTGGAGGGGTTAGATGTCTTCCTTAACAATTGACAAAGAACGGACAGGAGCCCATGTTTCAATTCCATGCAACTCAGAATTCTACCTGCAAAAATCACTGGGCCCCATGCACTGCAGAGCCGTCTCTCACAGTGCAGCTGCAGTGCCTTCTCCTTGGCCCTGCAGGCGGGTTCAGGTACGTATTTCACTTCTGTGCCATTCTGCCTTTTCTCCTCTGAGTTGTTTTCCTTTGCTGTGCTCAGTCTTTCCTCCATGGTGTAGTGAATAAATCAATGTGTTAGAGTTCCTTAGCATTCAGCAGGATTCTTGGGATCACTTGGAATTCACTCCTTACATATTATATTTTACTTTCAAAAATTACAGTGATGGGCCAGGCATGATGTTTCAGTGACTAAATGCTTGCCTCACACGTGCTGGATCCCATAGGGACACTGGTTCACATCCTGGCTGCTCCACTTCCAATCTAGCTCCCTGGTTATGGTCTGGGAAGGCCATAGATAATGGCCCAAAACCTTGGTACCCTGCACATGTATGGCAGGCCTGGAACACGCTCCTAGCTCCTGGCTTCAGATCGGTTTAGCTCCATCTGTTGCGGCCACTTGGGGAGCGAAACAGAAGACAGAAGATTTTTCCCTCTCTTTTGTGTTTGTAAATTTGCCTTTCCAATCAAAATAAATAAATCTTTTTAAAAAGTACAGTAATAACCACCAACTTCCACTGTCAGATATCAGTTGGCCAGCATTTTTCCCATTTTACAGCATGAGCCATCTATGACTTGTAACTGACAATAAACCGCTCGTAGAGCAGACTCCAGAGTCCCAGCTACTGTAGGCACCTGGACTGAACCTTCATGAGAACAGATGCTGGGCCTCATTCTGTTTGGTAAATTACAATGCATGATACATGCTTGGCAGGGAAAGCAGATTAAAAATAGCCCCGCTGATGAACAGTCTGAGACTTTTGCTTGGGGCAGTCTGTAAGGCAGGCCGTCCTGGCCCTGCCCCAGCACCCTAAGCCAAATCTTGAAAACAAGAGTCTCTTTTTGGCAGAGAAAAGAAAAAAAAAAAAAGACTTCTGGAAATTTCAAATACTAGCCCGCTAGAAAAGATAAAAGTTTTCCATCCCTGTCAGATATTTACAATGCTTGCTCCTAAGATAGTTCCTAGATGAGAATCTGAGAATTGTTTTGACCAAACAACAACAACAACCAAAAAAAAAGTTGTCAGAAAGTGTTCATCACCTCCTAATCTGACATGCAACTAGGACATATATTTGTGTTTGAAATGGTTCAGGAATATTGTTTTATAGTTTCAATAGTCAAAATAGCATGGTTAGTCCTATCAAAAATTTAAGAAAAAGTTTGGCATTTACAATCTAAATACCAGTGAATTTTTAAATGCATGTTACACTATGTGTTTTTTTATGTATTACACAATATTTAGGGGACCACAATTTCTTTACAACAAAATACATTAATACTTTCAATTGCATTTTCCATAAATATTTGAAGTACTCTCACATACATATAATCTCGTTATTGTAATTTAAGATGTAAAATTTATTTGCCATAAATATTCATGAAATTGAGAGCTCTTCAAATAGACGTAAACGCTATTACATGCTTACAGTTATATCAAGTAGAAACTCCACAGTGTTAACAATGTTATGGTTCTAATTTTCAAACCAATTTTTTTTTTTCTGTTTCTGTCAACTGAGAGATAAAAGCTCCCTCTCCTGGCTGATTCAGGATTTGCAATTTTTCTAGCAAAATGATGAGAAAAAAAAAAATCCCTAAGAAATGCAACTTATTTTGGCATCCAAAAAGTTAGGTCGACTGGGGACATGCATATATACTTATGTTCTCATGTTTAGTTATTAGATTTTTTAACAGTATGTTGCATAAAAGCAGAAGCTGAAGTCATCACAAAGTTTGGACAAGATGATTTAGAAGGAACTGAGCTTCAGGTTTTAACTGAGATGGGGTGCCTGGCTAGTTCTAGAGGGCATGCCTGAGGCCAGTAGACAAGGCTATCTCTGCAGTCTCAGCTTCTTCATTATAAGACAAGAGAAATGGGTGTTGCTCGTAAATGCATTCTTACCTGTATTAAGATTTTGTAAAAAATAGATCTATTTATTTTTTGAAAGGCAGAGTTATGCATGTACACAGAGAGAGAGAGAGAGAGAGAGAGAATCTTCCATCCCCTGAGGAGAGAGACAGAAAGATTGATTGATTCCAGCTTCCACCCCCTGGTTCATTCCTCAAATGTGCACAATGGCTGGGGTCGCGCCAGGCTAAAGGCAGAAGGCAGGAGCTTCTTCCAGGTTTCCCATGGGGCTTCAGTGGCCCAAACATGTGCGCCGTCTTTTGCTGCTATCCCAGGTATGTTAGTTAATCAGAATTGGATAAACTGGGACACTAAAGGATAATTGTTTTGTATTTTAACAACTTTGAGTCCATTTCCTTGACAGAACTACTTTATCCTTTGTACAGATTTTCCATTGATGTAAAACAAATATTTAGAAAAATGAAAAAAAATTAAAATTTGATGCGTTAATTATTCCTACTGCTGTCATAATGTGAGAGTGTTAGGATTTAAATAAATAATTACTTTTTATATGCTAATTAAGTTTGTAAAATGATAACCCAAATATCATAGAAATACTGGACATAGCATCTGTGATTGACCGTGTGGTATATTAAATCATAACAAACATCATTATTTTGTTGCACATTTAAAAATCAGTGAAATAATTTAGTCCAATAAAAGTGCTTCAGTTGATACCAAACAGGTGAATAATTGAAATAAATTCTGATATTCCCTGGGTCTAATGAATAGCATTATCTTTCCTCTTCTTTTGTTTTCCCTGTCTCTATTCTAACACTTCTCCCTTCACCTCTCTCCGACTTGTTCTTTTTCTCACTGAATGAGCCAGCATTTAGAAATGCTTATTCTGGAATAAAATATTGCTTAAAGACTCAAGTGAAACACAAGACAAAAATATTAATTCCAACATAAGCAAGACTTATCATTTTATGATTTAAATATGAATGCACATTAGCATTTTGAAGGTTTTCACTTCAAATATGAATTATTCAGCTTCAGAATCTTAGCAAAAATTACATGAATTTTAAAAACATGGAAGCATCAGAGAATACCTGGTAGGTGAAATCATTAGAAACATTATTGTGGCTGGTGTTAGGCATGGTGGTTCATGTCTCAGTTGTTCTGCTCCTAATCTACTTCTCCACAAATTTGCCTGAGAAGAGCAGTGGAAGATGGTCTAAGTGTTTGTGCCCATGCTATGTGTGTGTGAGTCCTAGATGAAACTCCTGGCTTTTGACTGGCCCAGCCCTTGTTGTGCCATCTAGGGAGTGAATGAGCAAATGGAAGATCTCTCTCTTTCTTTCCTCTCTTTGTGTATAACTTTTATAAATAAATTAAAAATAAATATTCTTAGAGAAGCATTGATGTAATATTGTTTTGGTTTGACCTACTCTAAATTATTTTGAATTTAAGTGCTAATAAAGTATCAGAAACATGTTTGTGGGATTGTAAGGTATTTTATAAATTAGGTTTTAATATTTTCCTTCCTTTTATAATGAAATTGGCGCAGCTTCTTTTGTTTTTCCCTTTCTTCCACATAAGAGAATAAACTAAGAGAATTACATGTTTCTCTCTGTGGACTTGAGCCTCCTGTTAAACAAGGGGCTTGCTTCTAATCCTGGGTGGGAAGGGAACCAGCAGCGTTCTTGGGTGGGAACGCAACAGACAGAAAGGGGGAGGAACAGGTGTGGACTCAGAGTACAGGAGCCGTAAGGAGATATTTTCGGCCTGCTCTTGCTACAGGCTGCCTGTCATCTCTTGGTTGGAAGTCTAGACAAGGCGTGACTCTGCAGTGTCACTGATCCATGCTGTCAGGTGTGGCCATGCTGAGATGCTTTCTATGCCAAGTCGAGGGCATTTCCTGAGGCGAGTCTGCCCTGGGCCTCTTTACCGTGACCCAGGAAACAGATCTGGTGGACATGTTTTGAAGCTTCCTCTGTGCATTCTGAATGCACGTCCTGGCCTCCTGGAAGCTCTCTATGAGCACTCTCTCCCTCCCTAGTAGTGTAGCTCCTATGATTCTGAATGAGTTCTCTTTTATCCAGGCAAGCTGTACAGTGTTCCTGTAGAAATTAATAATGTGAGGTTGATCCAACTTGTGAGCTTTGTTTGTAACATCTGTCTCACTTTGATGTTTACCTACTTCTTTTTGTGAATTTGACAAAGTTTCAGCTGTGAAATAGACACCAAATTACCAATGAGAGGAGAGTCATGGAAAGCTTCTCCAAACAGTGGTTTGTCTGTTCTAGAGGAGCAGCACTAGATGGTAGGGACACCATGTTCACAGAAAGCCCAGGAGTGAAATCTTCCTGTGTATATAAGGAGCACAGCTTCATCAATACAGAACAAAAAACAACTGAGTGGGGAAAACAGTATGTGGACCCAGACACTAAGGGAGAGATTTCAAGAGAACAAATTTGGTCAGGAGCTCAATGAATTCATGTAATTCTGTTACTGGCTGCACAATCTTTTTTCAGTTAGTGTCTTTTAGTTAAATAGACATACATGATCAAGTAAAATATGTTGCTGAAGAACAGTTTTGAGGAACAGGCATCTGGTACAGACCAATTGGGATGCCCACGGTTTGTGTCAGGGTACCTGGGTTCAAGTACTGGCTCTGCTTCCAATTGTGACTTCCTGCTGATGTGCACCAGTGGAGACAGCAAGTTGGTGGCTTAGGGACTTGGGCTCCTGCTGCCCAGGTGGGGCGCCTGACGTGAAGTCTGGATTTCTGGCTTTTGCTGGCTCAGCTATGGCTGTGGTGAGCATCTGGGGAGTGAACAAGGGGATAGGAAATGGCTCTTTCTTTTTCTGTATCTCGATGACTCTTGCCTTTAAAAAAAAAAGCAACTAGGTAGGTGCGTTAAAAACATCCCTCTGAATGGAAGTAATTTTAGACTTCTCTGATACCTGATTTCTTTAAACTGTATACTGTTTCATCTTAGTATTTAACATATAGCAAAATGATTCAGGGTTGAACTAAGAAAGCAGCAGCTTTTCCAGAGTGGTGTAAAGACTTTTGGAACAGTTAAGTTTTGTAAATGCATCATTTTATAATTGCTGTTAGAGTTTGGGATGGGAAATGATGAATAAAGTATTTCACATTCGCTTCAAGGGAATGTGTTGAGTTGCCTAATTCAAAATATCTGAGAATGTCTCTTCTTATCTTAAAACACTGCATTCCTATTTAGAAGAATGTAAAAATTCAGGGCTACTTTGTGACCTCGATATAAAAAAAATTCCACATGACTTGGATAACGTGCCTATCTATTGCAAATAATTAAGAAATTTTGAAACATTTAAAGATGTTTTGTAATTATACTGTAGTTCAGTGGTGAACTTTTGAAGAATTATAGAAATAAGCTTCACTTTTGAACCTGGTTCACAGCAAACTGGTTATGTTTCCTATTTTCTATTAGTTACATGTCAATAATACACTTAATTCTATCTTATGTAATATATGCAATAGTTATATGATTTTTTTAAAGATTTGTTTATTTTTACTTGAAAGGCAGATTCACAGAGGGAAGAAGAGCCAGGGAGGAAAAGATTTCCCATCTGCTAGTTCTCTCACCAAATGGCTACCATGGTCAGAGCTAAGCCTATTCAAAGCCAGGAATCAAGAGCTTCCCCTTGGTCTCCCACGTGGCTGCAGAGTCCCAAGGACTTGGGCCATTCTCCACTGCTTTCCGAGGTCATGAACAGTGAGCTGCATTGGAAGTGGAGCACCTGGGACAAGAACCAGCCCCCATATTGTTTGCTTATACTTGAAGGTAGAGGATTAGCCTGTTGAGTGATATATTATATGAATTTTAATGTGTGAGTAATAGAAGATATGTTAATAAATTTGGTTCTGCTTAAACGTGCTTTTAATCACAATAATATCATACTTACCATGGTGTTTAAATTATTTTAGAGCAAATATTTAATTTTTATTTATTTAAAATTGAATTTAAATTTTCCCAAAATTCAGACATTAGCACCGAAAATAACTTCCTGTACTCTTTTTGTGTGCTTGCCTTCACTTCATCCTCTGTATTCTTGCTTATTCATATACGCTTAACCTGTACTCATTGTTTTACCTGCTGAAGGAGAATCTCATTTCTCCATTTCCTTCTTGGAAGAAACAAAGGGTAAATGGAGCACATCTACGGAGTAACTAATTGCTTTCCAGTTGTGGTGGCACTGTGGCAGAGCCGTTACAGTTAACAAACCCTGGACTTGTTTCAGATATTCTAATGTGAATCCAGATTGGAAAAGGACCTGGCTATCTATCCATTGCCTTCCCAATCCCTCAGGCCAGTGGCAAGGAGGAAGTAGGCTAAGCGTATCGTCTTCGCTCCAAGTATTCTTGGGACTTTTTAAAAGAGTGTGCTGTTAGACCTGACTTTGGGGAATTATTGCTGAGAAATTCTGTGTGTGTTTTGGAGGAATGCTGACACATGTTGAGTTGACTTTCAATTTCTATATCCTTGTATATTCTTGTGTATATACACTAATACACATAAGAACATATACAATATATATAATGTAATATATAGTATATATTTAATATATATACACAAGAATATAAGATTAGCCTGAGCTTCCATTTTAAATATTTTGTCTCTTAGGCTAAAAGCTTTAGTGTTCTCAAACTTTTATCCTGAAAATTACCATGCTTTGTTGTCTGAATTTTAACATTGTTGTGTCTACTCCTTTAAAATGGATTCTATTAATTTTCAGTCCCTTTCCCCCACTTAACTTTTTAAGGAGGATAGTGCAGGGGAGGAGTTGATGGAAAAAGTGTGTAAACATGGGTTGATAGGATGTTGGCCAGAGAATTGCTCCACTCACATTTCAGCAGAACCCTACTGAGGTAACTGTGACCATGTATTAAATTTGCTTTGTGAGATGCCATTTGCTGTGAGGGCAAATGTTTGAAGGCATAAACTCCTCCAAAGGCCAAGGCTGTTCTGATTGTTAGGAATACAGTGTCCCCGAAAGGGCTTCCAACCCAGCCAGTGTGTACAAGCTTAGCCTTCTCTTTGTTTCTGCAGCTGGGCTGGTGTAGAGACTTATCAGTGGCCTATAGCCCTGGCAGGTCAACTTTCAGGTCTCTGATGAAGAAGAGCTTATTCCTTTTCTTATGTCCTCAGGCAGGAATTATTACTGTTGCATACAATTTCAAATGATCTTGAAGGTAAATGGATAATAATAATATTATTACCCCAGTTTTCCCCCTTTATAAAGCGAAGTGGAGATTTTGTTCACTGAATCAGAAAGATACGATATTCCTTTGTTAAACAGCGTCATTAACTATTCCTATGTAGAGGAAACAGGATGCCAATATTTTGTTAAAATGTAATGACTCTGAAGAACAGTTCTGTTATTTGATATCTACATGATCACAAGTCTTTCACTTAGTTTTAATCCACACTAATCATGTCACTTTTGTAGTAGGTTGACATTTTTTTCTTATGTGGGAGTGTTTAGTGAAAGCATCGTTTTTTGGCAGGAAGCTTGTTCAGTACTAATAAGAGAGTTAAAGGTTAAATTAGTTTTTCTTCCTTTTCCATATGTTTTAAGGAAAGAAAGAAATAAAAAGAACAAAGGCACTCCATTGGTAAAGGAAGAAAGTTTCATAATACAAAACAGATCTAGAAGTTGACACGAATTTACTGCTAGAAAGTATCACTCATGGATGAATGTATATTTTGTACCAATGTCTGAATTAAATAGATTTTTAAAAATGTAACTAGTTGAAATGGAGTTCAAAATGTTTTCTCTCAGCAGGTGTTTATTTTAAAAACTGAGTAAACACATCTATTCCAGTCTTTGTTTCTAATGTGCCGTGACTTAATCTGAATGATATAACGGTATTTGACAATTGGTTAATTCTTCCTTTTCCCTTTTTTCTAACTTTGCCTATTGTTGTATTCTTTCGTTGTTTTGAATTTGTAGCATAGATATGGGAACATCTCCTATTTTTCATTCTATTTTTCTTTAAAAAAAAAAGGATTTATCTATTTAGTTTAAAAGCAGAGTTGAGAGCGAGAGATTGATTTTCCATCCAATGATTGATTCTGCAAATGACCACAACTGTCAAGGTTGCACCAGGCAGAAATCAGGAGCCTGAAACTGTGTCCAGCACTCGGATGACAGGGGCTAAAGTACCCACACCATCCTCGGCCTCCCAGGAGCATTAGCCAGGAAATGGAACAGAGGCAGAGGAGTCAGAAGCTGAAGCAGTGCTCTTACTAGATGCTGGTATCACAGGCAGCAGCTTAACATTCAGCAGTGCAGCCCCATACAGTTTTGTTTTGCTTTACTGTTTTATTTTTAAAAAGCAGTTGTACAGAGGTACAGGAAACCTTCTAAGTAGCCACCGGTCATTTTTTTTTTCCACTACTCTATCCCCATGTCCTGTTCTGGTATGTACAGCAGAGAGCTGAAAGAATGACTCATCATTGCACGCATGTGGAGGAAAAGTTCCAGGAGCAGCCACTGGTACTTGATCCTCCTAGCTGGAAGCACAGCAGCAGGGCTATGTAAGGGAAGGCATCCTTAGAATTCAACTAATTTTCTAGCACAGAGACAAATATTGAAAGCATGCCCTGAAGAAGAAAAATGTACTAAGATGTGGGTACAGCAGAGTACTGAGACTTTAAATGAGACGTGGAGAATGTCTGGTCCACAGGCCATATAAGTATTGTGAAAATATTGTCTGGCTCTGCCAAGGCAACCGCAGATCAGACTCAAAATTCGCCAAGTCCTTAGCAGACCAGTTTTTAAGTTGATAATTTAGTTGATGTTATAAATACCCAAATGCCTTTGGCAAAAACAATGCTGCCTATCCAATGGAAGTGGCATCAAAGTGAACAACATATATGTCTTAATCAAGAGGAGCTGAAGAGAAAATTTCAGAGAAGATTATCTGATTTTGATGGTGCATTTTTCATGACTTTCCTTTTGTGCCCTTATGCTATCTCAGTGACTCCTGAGCTGCCATACTATTTTAGTTTTATCCGTGATTTTTTGTGATGAAAAATTGTATACCTGTTGCTTATTCACAATAATTTTAATTTATTGAGCACTAGAATTTAAGTACATAGTTCTTGTCTGAAAACATTTCTAGAGTCTTTTGTACAAATACATGTTGAGTGTGTATGATGTGCAAATCACTGTATTAAATGATCTTGCAGAATGTGTGAGGCTCACTCTGTCAAGTTCTGACTGGATTAGGTCCTGATGATGCAATGAAACTGGAAAATAGACTTTAAAAATCTTGATATTATAGTTGAAGAGGGAGACATGCAAACTGAAAAGTGAAAAATGAGGTTACAGCAAGGGGCATATTACAAAGCCTTGGAGAACTTTCTAGAGCATTGTATTGTATTGGTCTCTCTACCATTGTGAGAGATGTTTATCTTTCTTCAGTAACTTACATAATTCATAACATAATAATGGAAAATCTAACATACAGCATAGCTTGATAAATGTTGAGGGGTGTGTTTATTGTGAAACTCTAATTCTGTCTAATTAGCAGTAACAGTGGGTAGATGTGTCCTAGACCATAGTGAGTTAACATGATTGAAGTTCATTACTAGTTCATGTCACAGTACCCTATTAGTTTCCTAGTTAGGAATCATCTATATGGTCACTTAGGGACAAACATTTATTTTATCACAAGATTCCTCTTTCCTGTGGATACTTATTGTTTTTATTCAGCAAGAGAATGGGTAAAGAATGAAATATGATGTGTAAGAAACTTTTTTTGAGCTGATCCTGGATCAAAACATTCTGTGTGCTTACATTCCATTGACTAAAATTCATCAGATTTCATTAACAGCTAGCCAGTCTTTACCCAAATTTCCATAGCTGAAATGGAGAGATATTTTTGTATAGTCTGATTCTGTTCCTAGCTTTGACTTCTGATATGAACCTGGGAATAAATCATCACTGTCATTTGGATCATTTACAGGATTTAAATATGGATAGGAAAATTTAGAATATTGATGAGTCATGGATATTGTGGAACAACAGGTAAAGCCACCACTTGCAACACCAGCATCTGATATCAAGTGTCATACAAGTCCAGGCATTTCTGATTCTCAGCTTGCTCCCTGCCAATGTGTCTGAGAAGACAGCAGATCATGGCTTAAGTTCTTGGATCCCTGACACCCGTGTGCTTTACCCTCAATAGAGTTCCTGGCTACTGGCTTCAGTCTGAACCAATCCTGTTTGCTGGGAATATTTAGGGAGTAATCCTTTTGAATGGAAGACCTTTCTGACTCTCCCTCTCTGTCAGTTGGAATTTCAGTTCTATCAAACAATTAAATTTATAAATTATTGATAAATTATATAGCTTTGTAACAGAACCATAGTGGTGGGAAAATGATATTGAATAATCATGGAATGCCCTTTATTTCAGTTCGTATTGAATAATCATGGAATGCCCTTTAGTGAAAGCTGTTGGTCAAAGTGGCTTTGATATGTAAATATTGTCTAGGTAGTCTTCATTTAATGTATAAGAAACTTGAAAGTGGAAGGTATGTGAGAAATCCTCAGAAATTACATTGAAACATAGTTTATGAAAAAAATGCATATTTAAAAAGTTTCTTGCACCAAACATATTTTCTTGTAGCATTTATTCATTTGAGAGACAGAAAGAATGTGCATCCATTTATTGGTTCCCTTTCCAGATGTCCACTGGGAGTAGGGAAGTCAGAGCAGGAGTCTGGAACTCGATCTGCTCCTCCATATCTAGCTTCCCTCTTGCCCATGTGGATTGACATTGGCAAGAAGCTGGAGCCAGAAATGGTGCCTAGTTATTCCAATGTTGGGTGTGCACCTGCTCGAATACCTGTTCCTCAGCTTCTCTTCTGATTGTATTTTTCTCTGAATGTTTCACATTTTCCTTGCATAAAGGACTTATGCTTAACTAAACATATAAGTTTGTCAACTTAATGAAATTATATTTTAATGAAAATTCTACTTGTGAACTGCATGAAAGATAATAAAGCATAAAGTATGATAATGATTGATAAAAAGATTTGTAAAGAGTTCATACTACTGAATGGTAGAAAAACAATTAAAAATGAATAATGGATTTGAATAAATGTTCCTCTAAGGATATAAAAGCAAACAACGGATAAATGAAGAGGTGTTCAATATCACTAATCATTAAGGAAATGCAAGTTGAAAGACTGAGGTTTCACATTAAAGCTGTTGAGAAGTCTGTTACTAAAAAGACAAGAAATAACAAATATTACTGAGGCTATAATGGGAAGAGATACCCTTATACACTATTAATGGTAATGTAAACTGTTAAAACCATTATTGAAATCAGGAGAATGCTTTAAAAATTCGAAATAGAATTGATAAAGATATCTGCACTCCCATGTTCATTGCAGCATTATTCACAATAGCCAAGGCATACAAACAGTGTAAATAGTTATGGATAGATGAATGAATAAATAAAGTGAGATCTGTGTGTGTGTGTGTGTATTCTATGGCATACATACACATGCAATGAAATATTAGTAAACCAAAAAAGGGGGGGGGCTCACCTTGCTGTTTACTACAGCATGGTTAATTTAGAAATATGCTAAATGAAATTACCAGATACCAAAAGAAAAATATTGCATGCATGACCTAACCCATGTACTCTTTTAAAAAGTCCAATAAACAGAGAGAGAGCAGAAAACTATAGCTTCAAGGGTCAGGGAGATGTGTGGAAGTAAATGTGAGGATACGGGTCAAAGGACACAAATGAGTAGATATGTAGGAAAAACAAATCTAAAGATTTAATATACAGTATGTGTAGTGTAGGTTGTTGTATTATTTTTTATTGAAAAGGCAGATTTATAGAGAAGGAGAGATGGAGAGCATTATCCTCTGTTAACTTCCCAGATGGCTGCAAAAGCCAGAGCTGAGCCTCTCTGAAGCCAGGAGTTTCTTCCAGGTTTCCTGTGTGGGTGCAGGGTCCCAAGCCTTTTGGCCATTCTCTGCTGCTTTCCCAGGACGTATGCTAGGAGGTGGATTGGAAGTGGAGCAGCACCCATATGGGATCTCGGTGCGTGCAAGGCGAGGATTTAGCTACTGAACCAATGAACCAGGCCCAAGTTATTGTATTATAATTGGCATTTTTGTTAAATCGGTTAAGTTTAGTTGATCTGGTAACGCAAAAATAATTATTTAGGTGAGTCAGAGAATGCATTGAATACCTTAAATTTTTACAGTAAACTTTGTTGTAAAACCAAAGCAAAGCACAATATTAAGTGTTTTTTTGTTGTTGTTGTTTCTACCTACACAGGTGATTAAAGTATACAGTGAAGATGAGACTAGCAGGGCCCTTGAGGTTCCCAATGACATAACAGCCAGAGACGTTTGCCAGTTGTTGATCCTGAGGAGTCATTGTGTTGATGACCACAGCTGGACACTTTTTGAGCACCTACCTCACATAGGTGTAGGTAAGAACGCAGCATCCTGGTTTCACATCATTGTCATTCCATCTCATATAATATTAATCATTGGACAAAAAAAATCCCCTGATGAATACAGCTGGAAGGGAATTATGCGTAATTATTTTCTTTACTTTTTTTATTTCTCCTTGTTGGTTGAGACACAGAGGGGCACAAATACAAACAAGGATAGAAATATTATATATTTCCTACCTCTTTTCATGTCATTCCATGGTACATGATAATTTGGGAACTAAAACATAGAGCTCAAATGGATATATAAATTTCCTAACACTTTTCCTAGACTTTTTCTAGTACAATGAAAACTGAATATTTACTAAAATAAACACTTTTTTTTTTTAACCTAGGACTATGTTGGGGATTGGTTGAAGCACAAGTACCCAAAATGGTGATTCTCTTTATGGGAGAGTGCACCCTATACTTTTTCTTGACGAAATATATATAAATGTATAGTTTAAATATATATAAACAATATATTAAAACAAATGTACGCACATATATATTAACCTTTTAAAAAGTTGAAATTGAAATGCACCTCTGTTTTGTGAACTGTGCAGCAGTTTTCAAAGATTTTTTTAATGTTGTAAAGGATTCATCCCTCCACTAGAATGAGGCAGGATTCTGCATCGATTTTTATTCTTTGCCTTCCTTCTTTTACAGATATTAGAGATAGAAAACATTCTCACAGATAAGTAGATAACAAAGAAGGTGGCTTCTATGGCAATGCCATTTGATCCTTTGAACTCTGTGTTACTCTTCTTTGGTTGCTGTTACAAACTACCATGCACTTTGTGGCTTAACCAAGAAGTTGGTTCTCTTGTAACCCTGAAGGCCAGAAGTCTGCCATCATCATTGCTGTGTTGAAATCAGGCATGCGTGGGGATAGGATTTTCCCGAAGGATTCAGGGGAGACTTCAATCCTTGCCTTCGCCAGTTTGTGGTGGCTGCCAGCATTCCTTGGCATGGGGCTGTGCCACTCAGGTCTCTGCCCTCTGGTCTGGCCAGCTTCCTTCCTGAAGAAAACAGTAACACTCAGGGATCACTTAAGTAATCCAAAACAATTCTGTTTCCAATTCTTAATCATATCTGCAAAGACTCTCCACTTTTTTGTTTGTTTTTGTTTGGGGAACCATAGAATATAATATTCAGATTCCAGAAATTAAAATGTGGCTGACTTTTAGGGATTGCTATTCAGCCTGCCACAAATTCCTTTGTACTATATGCTTAAATTTTTAGTAATAAGTCATCAAATTCACTTTAATTTATCAGTAGCAACTCAGTTAGTTTCTTCAACTTGTTTAAAAAACATTGCAAAATGATTTCATGCCTAGCCATTAGTCCATTGTTTTCTCACATAGCTGCCAATACAGACTTAGAAAATTGTTCCTTTGTTTGATGCATTTGAGGGTTTACGTCCCAGAGCAATGTGCAAGAGCAAGGTTTGGTCTAGATAAGAAGTTTTTTTTTTTCCCCATGAAGTGGAGTAAAAAAAAAACATGATGTTGGCAGAAAGAGTGTTTTCTTATGAGGATTCATTTTGAAAAGATCCTGGAAAGTGGTTTTGCTTAACACTGCCTGCATTCCCTGGGCCTTTAGATAGTGTGGTATGCGTCTAATTTGATGACTGCTGTCCTAGAACTTGTCAGAGCCTCAGGGAGGAGAAGGGGAAGCCTGTGGAAACAAAGCTAGAATCATTCCCCCGTCTCCACAGGGATGCTGAACCTGAGCAGCTCCCCAGCGGACAGCTGCTGAGCAAAGTGGTGCCGGCTGATGGTGACAGGCAAGCAGACACAGTAGCCTGATGCCGAGAAAATCTGAGTTCTGAAGGTGTGCCATGCTGGCCTGTGTGACGTGCCGAAGCATCCTCCTGGGGCAGGCTAAGCTCTACATGCATTTGAGATTAATTTAATGTCTGCTCATGATCCTTAATTGCTCAGATGTCTGAGAAAATTATTCATTTACTTATGGTAGCAGAAATATAGCTGTTTATTGATTAGTGTAAGATAAAATAACAGCATTTTATACCCCCAATATTTGGGGGAGGTGGGGAGCTTAAATTTTTTTGGTTGTTGTTTTTGTTATAGTCACTATAATTTACCTGTGAGAAACACTTTTGATCTTTAAGAATAAAAACTTGCCCTATAAATCCAGCAATGCTTTTCAGTGAGAATGTGTCACTTACATTAAGAAATGGAACGGACAAGACTTTTGAAATAAAAATTTAAAATGGAACACTGAGGATTAATTTGAGAAATATAATTAAATGTAGGCATCAAATAGTCATTCAAGTGCAATTTTCTATTGGGGATTTCTCTGCTCACCTGCCTAAGACTTTTCTACTCTTCAATTGTTAATATATGGCTTGTTAGAGTTATAAAACTGTTTTGATTACCCTAAAATGCACAAAGTTCTGTAAAATCTTGCTTGAATACTATAAACTGCTAAGTATAAAAAACAATATTCAAAAAAACGTGCATTTCTCCATCACTATATTTTGTGGAAACAGCGGAAATAAAATCAAATGTTTGAGAATATTGTCCCAAGTCATAATTAACCATGCATTCAGCTGAAGCTTATGAGGTTAAGTTTTAACTTCACAGCTTTCCCATGTTCATTTTCTTCTTCTGTTACATTTGGATCATTATGTAAATAGAAAAGTTATAGACAGAATGCACTCCAATTCTGACAGTGATAGGTTGAACAGCCTACAGTGCTTCCATATAATACCTTCACAAAATAGCCACCACTGAAGTGCTGTGACTCAGCATCATAGAAACAGACGTGTCCTCGACAAATTTCGCATTGTTTATTAATAATATTTATAGTATATCTTCAGTATCTGTGCTGTGAGGTAACTTTTTCCATTTGTGTCTTAAATGAAAAGTACCAGTACTTTTTTCCTTTTAAATATGACATCTGGTTGCAGATGCCCTGTGTCTGTAGAAGGGACCACTGTCACTGACCTCCTCGAGTTCTGAAGATGCCAAGAACCAAGGGGACCAGACACTCAGCTCTATGCATTGTTTAGGAGACATTCCTAATGTCCTTGGCCACAACTATAAATTTTCAGAGAATAGAATTCTTAAAGGAAAGGGGGTAGTATATAATAAAAGAAAAACAGTATTTATAGGGTCAGACATTTGACACAAGCGTTGAGACATCTCTTGGAAAACCTACGTCCTGTATTGGAGTGCCGAGTTTGAGTTCCCACTCAACTTCACGCGTAGCTCCCATGCTAACCCACATCTCATGAGGCAGCAAGTGACAGATCAAGTTCTGGGATTTTTGTCTGTATGGAAGGGGAATATTAAATTCAGGCTCCTGACTTTGGCCTGAGTCAGCTCTTGGCTACTGTGGGCATTTGGGCAAATAATGGGTGGAAGATCTTTGTCTCTTTTTGTCTTTCTGCATTTCAAATGAAAAAAAAAAAGTATTCCTGGACTCTGAGCAGGCATTTAATCTAGCAGTTGAGATGCCAGCATCCCACTTTGGAGTCCACAGTTGTAGCTCCTGGCTCTAGCTTCTTGCCAGTGCAGACCTGGGAAGGCAGCAGTAATGGCTCAAGTAGTGGGCTTCCTTCCTCGATCTTGGGAGATCTGTTTGACATGTTGGTCACTGGCTCCAGCCTTACGCAGTCACAGCTGACTGTTTTTGGCATTTGGCAGTGAATGAGGATCCTGCTTTTTTTCTTCCTCTCAAATAATTTTTTTAAAAAAAATAAAGTACATTATAGTGACTCTCAGAGAGTTTTCTATGAATTTCAAATGCTTCTTGTACAAAATTTGCCTTTTAAAAATATTTATTTCATTGCAACACAGAGAAGGAGGAAAACACACACACACACACAGGGGGGAGAGAGAGAGAGAGAGAGAGAGAGAGAGAGAGAGAGAAATAGAGATCTTTCATTTTCTGGTTCACTCAACAAATGGCTGCTGTATCCTAGCCAGGCCAGGAAGGGTCAAGCCGAGGCAAGGAGCCTGGAGCTCCATCTGAATCTCCCACATGGGTGGCAAATACCCAACTACTTGACTGTCTTGCACTGTCGTCCCAGATTAATTAGCAGGGAACTTAATAGAAGGTGGTGCTACTGGGACCCAAACTGTATTTATCTGGGATGCCAGACATTTAGCCATCTGAAGCATAATGATAGCCCCCCCAAATTGCTGTTAATTCCATTTCTATAAAATTTTCAATACTCTCATATTTATTTTGACCAAGTAAAAGGGTCATCTAGAAATAACATGTTCTTGAACTTGCACACAGCAAATGTCATGTTATGCACCTTTCAATATAGTTAAAATTCCATATCCTATTCCCAGAAATATGAACATATACTACTCAGAATTTTAACAGAGTAAATCATTCCAAGCAGCTAATAATACACTGATTTTGTTAACCACCTTCGAACATTTTGACTTGGGATAACATGGTCCTGGTTGTCCAGGCTGTTTAATAATCGCTGGATACGATATGTCAGCATCTCTACAATTATTGCTCATTCTGATACTGGTTTTGTAACTCGTGTGCCTTCTTTCACAGCCACTGGGTGTCACTGTAGCTCCCCAGATGGAATCGTCTGTTATTAGGGTCAATGAAAAAGAAAGTTGGGGCAGAGAACTTCAGCGTGAGTCCCCTGGAACTTTGAGATCTATGTTTGTCTTGCTCCCATTTTGATTGCTAATTGAAAGCATGGTATGAGGCAGTGGCAATTAACACAGTACCTCCAGCACATACCTATAGACTGCTTGGGAAGAGGAATTAATTGCATTTTAGTTTCATTGTTAGGGACAGCAGAGATTTCCATTGTGAGTATCCTTCTGGAGTGACTTTAATAAGCAAAATGAATGACTGGAGGCTTTTAATGAAACCGTTTTCATGTATGCTGCTATATCCACAAGTTCTCTTTAAAAGCAAAGCAACATACGGGTCAGCATGGGACCCGTTTACTGCCTTCTGCTTTGAAATGGTTTCTTTCTGTCTCCTTTTTATAAGCCAGTGAGACACACATGTTTTTCCTTTTTTCTGAAGCTGATCTATAATGGCAAATTCTGTGCTGTTTATAGCCACGCAGTCTTCAGAGTAGTGACAACCCTCGTTGACAGTTAAAATAATTGTGATGTTTTGGGGAGAAGTAGCACTGTGCTTACTTCTTTCCAGGAGCTCCTGTGCCAGGATCCTGGTGGCATAGCCACTGGAAATGGGTACTGATTAGTCAGCAGTTTGAGAAGTACCCATAACTACTTTTATCTATTTATTCAACTGATTTTTCCACCCATCTATTCTCATATCCTCCATGGTCTGAGTTCAGATCCCATCATTTCTCTCCTCTAGAATTACTTAGCATTGCAAGGGGTCCTCTTGCCTCCAACCATTGCAAGGTTATTCTGAGTGCAGACCTGGCTCTCCTTGCAGGTTCATGATCCTGTGTGGAGCTTGTAACACCCTGTGGCCTGCAAATTAGCTTCCTGATTTCACTCCTCTTAGTGCCTCTGCTCTTGTTTATACATCAGGCAGCTGTCCACAGATTCTTCTATACATCTCAGTTAAGATTTTCAAGAATCCATTTCCTGTCCTTTTTTTGCCTTGCTAACTACAGTGCATTTTCCAAGGCTTAGTTATTGAAGCTTTTTTTTTTTGATTTGTTTGTTTTTATTGGAAAGGCATATTTACACAGAGGAGAGGCAGAAAGACCTTCCATTCATTGGTTCCCATCCTCAAATGACTGCAAAGGCCAGAGCTTAGTTGATCCGAAGCTGAGCTGATTTGAAGCCAGGAGCCAGGAGCTTCTTCCAGGTCTCCCTTGCGGGTGCAGGATCCTATGATTTGGGGCCCTTCTGTGCTGCTCTCCCAGACCACAATAAGCAGGAGCTGGATGGAAGCAGCCGAGACACGAACCAGAACCCATATGGGATCCCAGTGTTTGCAAGCTGAAGATTTAACTACTGTGCCATTGTGCTAGGCCCAATTATTGTGATGTTAAAATAGTAGGAAGGGGCCCGGCGCGGTGGCGCAAGTGGTTAAGGTCCTCACCTTGCACGCCCGGGATCCCATATGGGCACCGGTTCTATCCCTGCGGCCCCACTTCCCTTTCTGCTCCCTGCCTGTGGCCCGGGAGAGCAGCAGAGGACGGCCTGAAGCCTTGGGACCCTGCACCCGCGTGGGAGACCTGGAAGAGGCTCCTGGCTTCGGATCGGCATAGCATTGGCCGTTGCGCTCACTTGGGGAGTGAATGATGGGACGGAAGATCTTCCTCTCTGCCTCTCCTCTCTGTATATCCGCCTTTCCAATAAAAAAATAATAATAATAAAAAAATTTAAAGAAGAATGCTGGTTATCATTTATTAAAAAAATAGTAGGAAGATGTATTCCCTAGACATTTCTTGAAAATACCAATGAAAACAGAATAAAGATGAGATGTCTCGGCTGCCTAAGTTGAGTAATAGCTGGCCAAGTACCACTGTGTGGGGAGAGTTGAGATAGAAAAGCCATTGGAGACATCCCACATTCGTCTTTCTGCAGGTGGATTGTTTTGAAGGTATCCCATATTAATCTTTGTGCATTTTCCATGTGAGGGGAGGATTGGAAATGCATCTGCCTCTTCCGTATGCCAGCCCTTTGGTGCAGAATATTGCTTCTGAAGCTGTTTCTTGGGATGATCAGGATACTTGCTGGTAACACCTGTTCTTATACAGGTATCCCTTGCCTGAAGGCCACAGAGAAGTGCAGGAGACAAAGAAAGTGTTAGCAAAGAATTGTACCTTGCTGTGTGATGCTCCCATGAGATATGCTGCAGGTGGTGCAGCAAATAATTAGTTTAAGCAGGCATTGAATATAGGAATTTGTAAAGCAGGTTGAATATAGTATGGTTTAGTTACAAAAGAAAATCCTAATGTATAACAGGAGAGTACTAGAAATTATGGGTCATCAGTAGAATGTTGTGTTACGCAGCTCTTGCTCTCCTAAGTGTTTCCTCTGAAGACTGATAGAAACAAATACATGAAATTGATGATGATACTTGCATAGTCACAATGACTAAGCAGGTACAACATTTCCTAAATTCCAGGAGCATTGTATACGCATAGGCATGAGTAGACCCACAGAAACAGGCATGAAAGGGATATACAAAAAAATTGGATACTTATTCCTGTTTGGAAAGTTTAATATATTATCAGTGGTAAAATTTTCTCTAACGGAAACATTATTTTAGTAATCAGAGAAAAAAGCAGTAAGGTCAATATATAAAACTGTTCTAAATCAGATGATTTTTCTGAAGTCTTTTTTGGGTCTAAAATGTCTCCCTTTTTTGTTCGTTTCCATAACATTATCTATAGCCTTGTTAATAATGACTGCATTGCCAAAATCAAGCAGCAGTCCCATGACAACAGGACCCTGCTTACTAGGGTTTAAGACAAATAAGTATGTTTGTAACTAAGATGTGCTGAATTTTGAAGAAGTTTTCAAGTTATTCTTGAATGAATTATAAAGTACACAGAAGGAAAAGACTTGGAAGCAAAGTAACAAGTCACTTGCTAGTGACTTGTTAAAATTCCATCCCAGATGGAATTTTATTCTGAGTCTTTAAAGGATGCATAGAGTAATTTGAAAATTACATAAGCTGCTTCTAAACTCTTCAGATACTTACCCAGCCTGCCTATAATCATCTAAATGCAAACATTGTTGTGCAAAAAAATAAGGCTTTCTATGAAAATAATTTGTTATTGTTGGATTAGAGCTAATACAAAGACTGGATTTGCTGAAGAATGAACTGCAAGGCTTTTATCACCATCACCCTGAAGTGTCACTATTTTCCTATTATTGCACTAGGGGAGTTGAATCTGGCAGTGGCAATTTTCTGGGGGATCCTGCTGGCATTAAGTAGTATTCTTAGGTTAAGGAACCTTTTAGAAATTGAGCCCTGTTTTATTCTTTGCTTCTGCGCTCTTTGTTTTGCTTGGTCAGAAGCTGTTCATTTTTATCTGAAAATAAGATTGACAAAATGTATGTAGTTTCTACCCAGCACAGAGTAGTACAAGGACCATTTGTCTCCTGGAGTTTCCTGTAACAAAGGCATACAAAGAATTGTTTTCTGGGTGAATTAGAGGTAAAAGCCACTTTTGTTTCTTCTCTTATCAAGTGATGAGAAGAGTAGGGACTCAGGTTTCTATTTGAGCCCTATGCTGTACTTTCAGTAGATTCAGCCAAGAAATCCAAGCAGAAGGTCACAGGTGAGCACTTTCCATTCTTGGAGGATTGAGGTTTTTAAAAAGACTTTGAAGTTAAATCAACAGTTTCAGAAGAAACTTTTCTTCTTTTTCTCTTGTTTTTTTTTCTCTTTTAAAGAAGAAGTTCCTGAACATTTAATAGAAAATTAAATTAGAGATATTTATCGTTAT
Source organism: Ochotona curzoniae (assembly GCF_017591425.1). Taxonomy (NCBI): domain Eukaryota; kingdom Metazoa; phylum Chordata; class Mammalia; order Lagomorpha; family Ochotonidae; genus Ochotona; species Ochotona curzoniae. The sequence continues at coordinate 36,255 of NW_024467045.1, forward strand.
TTGGTAATATTTTTTATTGCTGTAAGACCTTACCATTCCATTAGCAACAAAAATAAAACTTAAGCAATATGTTGTTTTGTTTTTCAAAAGCATTAGAAAGTCAATTTTGAAGCTTGTTTTCTCTTTTCCCCAATTCTTGATTGTTATTTTTACTTATGTTACAGTGGCATTTGAGAATAATAATTCATTTTCAGAAAGCTTTTTAAACTATATTTGTTCCTGTAACATTTTATTAGTGCATTTAATCTAGTGTTTTGGATAGATTATATAAAGTAAAAATAAATAATGTCTTTAAAAATAATGATGATGAATTTATGTGAAGACTACCTGGGGTCATTTCCAAGATGCTAACTCCAAAATTGTGTTCATTTTGGGCTTTGAGCATTGCAACCAAAAGCTCCTAGTTGCAGGATTGATCATGGTGTCTTTTACGTGTTTAAAAATACATGTTATAAATACTTCAATAGAATTACCTTGTTGGCTAAAATTTGCTTGATTATAGGGTGAAGCTAAAGGAGAAGAGTCAAGGAACGTTTACTGGGCTGTGGGGCTTGGTGTTAGGTGTTTTGCTTTATTGGGTCTTGGTAATGGTGTTTTATAACTATGCTTGGGCAAAAATAAGAGAGTCTTCAGTGATGTTTTACCTCCTTTTTGAGCATTCTTCTTTTTCCTTTCGAGGTAATCCATCTACCTAGATTGTCTCTTCCTGTTAAACTTTGTCTGCTAAGGTTTATATTTAATAAACCATCTGCATTAAAAAAAAACAACTTTGTTTATAAGATGTGATTGACTTGTGATCAGTTATATACCCTTCCAGGATTGTTTGGATTGTGGTACCATTAATTCTTTAACATAATGAGCTTGTTTAGGAGATGATGTATGACAGTACACCTAAGTTTGGATTATGATACATAAATTTACAAAGAATAGCTAATACAATTTTTTAAAAGACATGTGATAATCAAATCTGATCCCCATTATTAAGCCAGTGCTTAAGGTAAAAAAGAAAAACTATAGCTACATTTGGTCCTCTGGACTTTTATTTGCTGCCAATGTATGCTATCTGAATTTTCAATAAAATAATGCCAGAGGATTTTTTTGAAGGAATGGAACATCTGCTGTTTACATTCTCACAAATGCTCTGGTTTTTGATATTTTGCTTTTCTCTTACTTATGCCTAAAAGGCAGGGAGGCAGAAAAGAGACAGACATCTTCCATTTTCTGGTTCAGTTTCCAAAAGACTGAGCTGGCCAGGCTCAAGCCAGGAGTCTGGACTGTATTTGGGTTTCTTTAGTTATTGGTAACATGGACCCAAGTACTTGAGCCATCATTTATTGTTTACCAAAGTGTGCATCAGCAAGAGTCTGGATAGGAAGTAGGGCAGGTAAAATCAAAGTGGACATCGCAAGAGTAACTAAGAACTGTATCGAGTGTTCATGCCTTTATATATTTATAAAGACATATTTCTTCTTAAGGTCATCAGAATATTCTCTTTATGTTAATAATTTCATAGTTTAAACATTTAATATTCTAATTCTGTAAAATATTCTCTAAATGTTTTATTCCTTATTTTTTCTTTCTAGATTGACATCCTTTCATTTGCAGGTTTCAGCAGAACCCCTTACTGGATTCACTTCTTTATGACCACATATATTAGAGTACCCGGCTTTTCAAATACAGCTTGCTTCTGCAACACTATTTATATTTTCTTTTTCGACAAAATCCAAACTAAAATGATTTATGTTACTTTCATGAAAAAAATCCAAATTAAAATGGTTTGTGTTACTTTCATGAAATAATAAGTATGATAAAATTAAAAGCTGGCCTATTATTTTGTTATATTCAAAATGTGGTTTTTATTTTCAATTAACTAGGAACCATTTATTAACACATTTTGGAATAAAAGAAATTGATGAAACTGAAACATGAGAACTACAAGAACATGATGAAATGATGTTGGCTGATATAGAGAGAATGTGTGGGATGGGAACAGAGCCAGCAGAGGGACAGGAGATGCCTGGCAGGTGGGGACGTTTATAAAGGCAGAATGGATGTTGTGCTAGTGAGAGAGCATCAATACAAAGCTGACATTCCACCTGGGCATATTGGCCTTTCTAAACTTCAGTTTCTATCTGTAAAATGAAAATATAATTTGCCTACTTGATAATATGTTAATTTCCTGTGGACACAATAACAAATTATCAGAAGCTTTGTAGCTTCAGTAGAAGAAATAGATCATTTCTTGTAACCTAGTGGCTAAAAGACGTGGCTTGAATTACCTATATCCCATACTAGAATGCCTGGCTTTGGTTCTGGGTTCTGCTTCCCATTGAAGCTTCCTGCTAATGTATATTCCATGAGGCAGCAGATAATAACTTGAGTCATTGACACCTCTGTGGGACTCCTGGTTTTCCCTGGCCCAGCTCCTGGTGTTGGAGGCATTAACTTGGCCCAGCTCCTGGTGTTGGAGGAGTTAACCAACAGATTGTGCAATGAACGGACTCTCCTCTCTCTCACACCCCTCTTCCCACCACCCCGTGTGTGTGTGTGTGTGTGTGTGTGTGTGTGTGTGTGTGTGTGTGTCTTCATTCCAGATAAACACAGATTAATTTTTTAAAGGGAATTACCATTCTGTAATGACAGAAGGGAAGTGAACAAATGGAAATGCATGCTTTACTTGGTTGTAAAGTGTCTCCCTCCTTCTGGAAACTCTGGAGGAATGTGGTGCTTGCCACTCCCAGCTTCTGGTGACTGCTACTGTTCTTCAGCTTGTGGTTGCCCAACTTGAATTCTGGCCTCCAGGATCTCATTGCTGTTTACTCTTTTGTCTGTATCAAATCTGTTTCTTCCTCACTCTTATAAGAATGCATAAGTAGCAAAGTGTTGGAGTTGTGCCTTTTGTTGAAGGACTATACTATTGTAATAAAATAGGGGAAAACAGTGGAAGGTAGGGAGGAGAAAGGGACAGTAGAAGGAAAAATCCCTGAGCCTGTGGAACTATATAATAAAAATTAAAAAAAAAAGAATGCTTGTGGTTGGATTTAGGAACCACCTGGTTAACCCAGGAAAATTTCCTTGCTTCAGCAGCCTTGATTTGGGTTCGGGCATTGTGGCGTAGTGTGTAAATCCACTGAATGAGTTGCTGGCATTCCAGGTGGGCTCTGGTCCGTGTCCTTGATGTTCCTCTTCTGCTCCTAGGAAAAGCAGTGGTAAATGTTTGCGCCCATGCTACCCATGTGGGAGATGTGAAGGAAGTGCCTTGCTCTTACTTTGATCTGACCCACCCCTGGCTGTTACAGCCACTTGGGAAAACATTGGATTGAAGACTTACCTCTCAGCAATACAAATTTCAAATTATTGAATATATTTTTTAAAAAAGTTATCTGTGAAGACTTTGTCATATAATATTACAATTAAAGATTCCAGAGATGGGGCTCTTGTAACTTGAGGGCTGTTATTCAGCCTATTCCCGATATTACCCAAATTTAGTAAAAGAATAAGATAGCCTTGGGATTGAGACATGCAGAGGTAACTGTAACTTGAATGCATTTCTTTGCTTTGAGTCTCCTGTCTTTTGTATTGCAAATGTTTTAATCTCCTATTATTTGTGCCTTGGATTGTTCTTAGTTGAGGTAATTAATCATTTCAGTTTCTATCTGTGAGTTTCATATAGGCATACTATTCCTAGGTGAGAATTTAGACCTACAGTCAGACCCTCAACATCCTGTTGGGAAATGTAAGTCAAAAGAGAGGTTTTTATTTAACTCTTGCCAAACTTTTTTTTTTTAAATTTTCTGGAAACTCCTGCCACTCTTAATGTTTTTGCTATGAAGCCTCTAAACTATGTTATCTCAACCCCACATCCCCCAGTTAATTTAAATAACTTACTAAATGATCTTAATGAGTTCCAAACCTTAGAGCCTTTTTCTTTCTTTTTTTTTTATTATTTTTATTGCTTTATGACACAGTTTCGTAGGCACTGGGGTCTCCCTTTCTCCTCCCCAATTCCCCTCCCCTCCCCAGTTTTCCTTCCCTCCAGTCTTACAATAGGTGTCTTTGGAGAATTTCACAAGTCCATCTTGCTCCCACTGAGGTGTCTTCCAACAAAGTAGGAAATTAGCAGCCACTTCACTCACTAATTCCATCCTTGTGATGCATGCATTGGGGCCATACTTCTCTCTGTTTCCACCTATGAACATATCAATTTCTGCTACACTTCCATTATTAATCCCCTTAGGTACAGTCCACCACAGGGACAAAAGCTAGCTAATCCTGAATATTGTGCGGTCAAGCAATTAAATATCTGTAAAAGTTAAAACTCATAAAAGTCACAATCCTCAGAGGCTACAATATTGAATGTTGAAATCCTGAAAGCCACATTCTTATTAAAGCAGGTTGCAGAACAGAGATTTAAAGATCATTTCTGGGAGGAATTGGTGAGTTTTTAGTTATTTGCAAGTAGCTGCATCATGTTAGCTGGAACAAAACTCCCAGAAACCTTGTAACAGTCATTTTGAATGTATCTGTTGAGTGTTTCCTGGGTGGCTGGTAGCATTGTTCTTTGCATTTCCCTGTACTGTGCATTCATCTCTGTATTCTGATTAATACTAGAGGGATACATTTTTTTTTGGTCTTTAGAAAGTTTTAATTGGTTTCATGCGCCTTTTATAAATTTAACTGTGAAAATGCCTGATCACTTTCACAATATTGATTTCATGGGTGAGTATTCTGTATGTGCATTGAAAAGTGAAACTTTGTTTATTAAGGAAATGATATTTAAGGATTTGGGTTTTGGACAGTTGCATACATTAAGTTCATGTGTACATACATGCACATGAGGTATGATGCTTATGTATCCTCACTTTTCATCAGTACTTTCACAAGGCTTTGATGTTCCATCATCTGGTTTAGAAAGCTGGAGGCACATAACTAATAATAACACATTTGTACAATTCACTTTTTGCTCAATTTCTTAATGAATATGGCTCACCTGTAATTATTGTACCTGAGTTTTATACCTGCTAAAATATATATTTTTGTAGGTTTTGTTGGATAAAGTGGCTATGAAGTGTTCTGTCATATTTTTATGTTTCTCAAATTAATCTTTCTTTAGAGATGTGAACAAGATCTTTTAAAGACTTTAACAATTATTTATGCTGGAATAAATTTTCAGGATTTTGGACTTGAGGGATTGTAAACTTCAAGAGTTTTGATCTTTTGGTATTCTTATATTTGAGGGTATGAGTCAAACTCATTAGAGGCTATAGAAGAAAAAGTGAAATTGTCAACTGAAACAGGAAATTAGGGAATGGGGTTGTGCGCTGGTTGAGAGACCTTGGAAAGGAGAATGTCTGATACCTTGAGGTGACAGGAATCAGAAATGGAGAAAATGCAGTAGTCTTAACTCTATGTTGTTTAAAAGGGCGTGCTGAAAATAACATTAAGAGACATGGAGTTCAGAAAATTTAATGGAAAAAACAGTTTGAGAAAAAAATGAAATGGCCTTGTTATGTTTAAAGTTCTTTTATTTATTTATTTATTTATTCATTTTGGTAAATGTACATAACATAAAACCTACCATTTCATCTATTTTTAAGGGTGCTATTCAGTGACATTGTTTACATCGCTATATCACAGTCACCGGTTGTTGCTAGAACTTTGTCTTCCAAACTGACATTCTGTGCCCCTTAAACAATAACTCCTGTTTCTCTTTATCCTCAACTACTGTTTTCTCCTTCATTGCCTCTATTCATTAAATGATTGTAATTACCTCAACTAAATGGAGTCATTCAGTATTTGCCATTTGTATCTGCCGTATTTACTTACACGTCAACTTTAAGATTTATCCGTATTGAAGCACATGAAAGAATTTCCATTTTAAGCCTGCATTCTCCATTGTGTGAATGTATTTTGTTTATTCATTCAATATTGATGGTTGTGTTGCTTCCAGGTTTTCCTGCTGTGAATAATACTGCTGTGAGCATAGGTTTGCAGGTATTTCACCCAATCTTGGCTGTCACTTCTTTGGAGTATATACTGAGAAATGAGACTGACTGTGTCATGGGAATTCTCTGTTTTACTATTTTGAAGAATTTCCATTCTAACATTGATTTTGGACAAACTGAGCAACCAGAGAATCTCTTAGCAATGATCCAGGAGTGAAAGAAATGTTAGCTAAATGATTTACACCAGCATTTCAACAGATGTGGCGACTGAAGAGGTTGAAGTGGTTAAGACAAAGGGGATGGAAGCAGTTGAGCCAAGGACTGAGTCTTAAGAGAGGAGTGAGGGGAGCCAGTCAATGAGACAGAAAAGGAGTGATCAGACTTAGGAACAGAACCCAAGTGTTGGTGCACTCTGAACTCACACTCATCCATATTCATTGAGCACTCTTACAAGAACTTCCTTCCAGATGAATAAGCTTCTTTTAAAGTGTGGCATTACTTTCAAGGGTTTGGGGGTTGAAGGTCACAGATCATTAGCAAGTGTTGAATTTCTGAGACACAGATACTTTTTTGAGAGGTCCTAGACACACTAAAAATGCAGAAAATTTCCATATTCCTTTTTTGGTTATTTCCCATTTCTTCTTGTGCATTGATAATTTTACAATTTTTTTTATGTGTTACTGAAATATGACATTTTATACAGCAAAACTTGAGCAAAACATATGTGGACAACTTAGTGAATTCTCAAATATTGCCTATGCTAAATATCCAACACCCAGTTTAAAAACTGCAGTGTTACCATTACTCTAGAAATCCCTTTCATCTTGCTACTTACCCAATGTTTCTATGAAGGTGCAGTTTCTCTGTTTTGAATGTTAGGTAAGAGGATTCACACAATATGTACTATTTGTGTCTGACTTTTCCTTTAACATTGCACTTGTGAAATTCATGCATACTGTTATAGGTCATGGTAGTGTATATTCCAATGTGTGCTTTTATGTCATTTATTCATTTCTGTGTCTAGAAGTACTAAGGTAATTTCCAGTTTAGATTTATTATTAATAGTACTGCTATGAACATTATCACAATTTCTTATTTAAATTGAAATTTTTCATGTTATTTTTACTGCTTTAGAGCTACCCTTGCTTACTTCATTTAAGTGCCCTTCGTCCTACCTATTTTCCTTAATATTAATTTTAGAAATATGAAATGTAAGAGGAATTGTGTTCCTTCCCAAACTGTTTCTGCCTTTGCTAAAGTTTTCCTTGTAAAGCGTTCATCCTTTTTAAAGGATCCAAGGTATACATTTAAAATGCAGATTGAACCTGTCAATATTCTCCATCTCTTAATGAGGTGAATCATTCAACCTTGAAACGAATATTTTAATTTTGACACCATGATGAGTTAAGGAAAAAACTACTTCCCATATATTTACTGCAGGCTTGTTGTCAAACTTAAATGATAATTTAGAGAGTAACCAAATGAGATCAAGAATTGGCAAAAAGTTCATTGTGACATTTTAATGTATTTGTACTTTCAGGTAAGAATCTACTTGGTAATAAGCTCAGCATTACTGATTCAGCATTGGCTATTTCAGGATTTAATTGAGTTTTCATGTTGACTAAAGACAAAACATATTTTGTATTTTGTATGGGAATATATGTAGATGTGATATATAAATGAATGAAATTTTAAAAGTTTAAGAAAAGTTAGCATTGTCTTAAAAAAAAACGAACATTGTCTTTATTTCCATTTTGCCATGAACTTTCTGAAGTCTTTTGTGTATGATTTTATATCTGTCAAAATTCTCACTATGGTTTTCAGAAAGAATAATAGAAGACCATGAACTAGTGACCGAAGTGCTATCTAACTGGGGAATGGACGAAGACAATAAGTTGTTCTTTAGAAAAAATTATGCCAAATATGAATTCTTTAAAAACCCAATGGTAAGTTAAATTTTCATGAAACGTTATGGAAAAAATACATGAATTGGTGAAATTTTATGTAAACAGAAGTCACAATACATGAAATCATCCTATTTGGTAAATTGTGGGTAATGATTCTGGTTTCTTTAAAATTATGGTGACATTTCTCCCTGTTCTAGCAATAACCAGACAATAAAGCATAAACTCAGGAACTGTTTCTTAGTCAAACTGATTAAGTCTGAATTCACACAAATTTGATTCATTTTAGAATGAATGCAAAAAACAAACAAACATACATACAAACTGGTTTTGGGGAACCATTGCTTTTTTCTCTTGTGTTTTTAGAAAAAAATGCATGTTTGAGAAACTGATTATTACAGATTTTCAGAAGGATTCTAAAATATTATAGCTTAACACTTTTGATAGAATTTAGGAAATTTAGATGAAAACCCTTATAAAGTAAGGGTTGGATGATTGGACTATTTAATTTAGCCTGGAATTCGAGATTGACATAGATCTTGCTCTTTCAAATTATTTTGTTTTCAGAGCAATAATCCCCAAGCTAAGTGGAAATAAGATAAAGACCAGTGCTTTATCAAGTAAATACTGCTTTCATTATAGTTCTCTTTAAAAGAAAATAAACATATGTCACATTCTAATGAAGACTAGGAATCTTGAGGAGTCAGAATTGCCTTTGGGCTCATTATTTTAAATTGTTTTTGTCTCTGCAACTGTAGTATATTTTTACACTTAGTTTTGAATAATTGGATTGAAATGATGCTTTATGAAAAAATATATAATATGTACCATAATAGAATATTTTCAAACCCTGACAGACCTCTTAGGCTCTCTTTTATTTTAACCTATAAATAGAAACATAATGGGATAATCTTTGACAAAGAAAATGGGAGTTCTTATAAAAATTAAATAGAGTTATGATTTAAAGGGAAAGCATCTTCTTGTAAGTCTATTAAAAACAAGAGCTTAAAGATTACATTTAAGAAATATCTTCATAGCAAACTTTTGGTTTCATTTTTTAATCAAACAATGTCAGAAATTTGTTTTATAGACACCAAACAATGTTTTTTCACTGAGGGTTGGGGATGTTTGTGTTGTCACAACCTAGGCAGCTTGGTGGAAAGAAGATAGGAATGCTAGCAGCCATGCTCTAATGAACAAAACACAGAAGTTTTAGACCAAAACTTATTCATAGCAAAGTTCATTGAAAGTTATTGAGAATCTGTGTCCTCAAGGAAGTATGTTAGAAAAGATTTTCCCCAAACTTATCTGGTCATAAAACTTCCAACGGCTGTCCCACTGCCTGTTAAAAACACAAAATCCAGGATCTATCTACCCAGAACTACTGAATGAAAAAAACCTCTGGAATGAGGACCAAGACTTACTGATTTTAAACAATTGGTTTGGATGAGCTTTATAATTGGGACTTGAAGCTCTCCAGGCCAGTATTGATTATTCATTCCTGCGTTGGTGGGCTGTGATCATTGCATACCTTCTGCTGTTTAATGAGCCTGAGGTTAGCCTGATTTAGGAAATGGTCTAATGGTGTCAGGATGTGAGTGAGGTGGGTCTCAGCACATTGTCCATACTACTGCAGTGGTTTGTAACTCCCTGCATCAGCATCATCTGGGGGTATATTTGATAACATTTGGGCTCAATTCCAGGCATCATCATGAAGATGCCAGAGGTTAGAGTCGTGGGATAGGCTTTTCAAAAGCACTTTGAATGAATTTTAGAGCAGCTTAAAGGTGATTGATCATACTGACTCTTTGCTGAAGTGAGTTTAGGGATAATTTAACCTGTATCTTTTTGTCAGTATTTTTTTCCAGAACATATGGTGTCTTTTGCAACTGAAACCAATGGTGAAATTTCCCCCACACAGATTTTGCAGGTAATGTTAAATACGTAAGAAATAACATAATATAAGGCATGTATGAGGAACATATGGATGCCTGCCCAGACTTTGAAATTTAATACCTTGAATGACTACATTTTAATATAGGAAAATTACCTGGGTAAAAATTGCTCTAGATTCGTAAAGCCGGATCAATATTCCTTTTCCTAATTCTGGTCAGTTGTCGAGAGATTTTAAACATAGAATGCTTCGTGAAAAGCATATTGCAGTGTTTTATCCTGTACTGTGTATAAAGATGTTAGTATTCTTAACAATTTTTTTTAACTCTCCTGTAAACTGCAAATAGGTGCAGTAGCCTGTTGGCCAAATTCCTTGTCTTGCATGCACTGGGATCCCATATGTATACCGGTTCTAATCCCAGTGGCCCTACTTCAATCCATCTCTTTGCTTGTGGCCCAAAGCCTTGGGAACCTGTACCACCTGGGGGAACCTATAGCACCTGGGGGAACCTGTGCCACCTGGGAGACCCTGAAGAGGCTCCAGGCTCCTGGCTTTGGATCAGCATAGCTCTGGGCCATTGCGGCTGCTTGGAGATTGAATCAGCAGACAAAAGATCTTCCTCTTTGTCTCCTCCTCTCTGTATATCTGGATTTCCAATAAAAATAAAATAAACCTTCAAAAATGTATTTACTATTGTCTTTCATAATTAACATCTGCAGTTCTTAATGTTGAAAATATTAGGCATTATAGGGAAAAATTGATTGAGTATATTTCTACACTATTACCTGTTTAATGCTCTAAAATTCGTGCATATAATTGTATAAAACTAGGAGCTGAATTGAGATTAGTTTTTCTGCTAAAAAAATCCCTAGCTTTATGTCTGTTGAACTCATTTCTTCCAAGTGGTTAGTGAGTGGCTTGAGATAGTCATTTTATAACACACAGTCATTATAACATGTCGGGATTTTTTTTTATTCTGATGCACAGATTTTATATCATAAGCTCTGAATTTTTTTCTTCACAGGTTGATATTCAACAGTGTCTTTAGAATGCTGCTACTTGAGCAATCCCCCACCCCTTGTCCTGCTCAGTAATCTCTAATCTTTAATACAAGCAAATTTCAATATTTCTTACATATCTATGACTATGTTAAATGGGTTTGTCTTTTGCAGATTTGCTTTCCGTGAGCTTTTGAATAGACTGTATTTAATTGTCACTATTCAGACTATTTTTAGAAAAGTGATTAGTCCCAGAGCAGAGTTTTCAGAATCTGGGGTGAATGACAGCAGCAACTGTATCCCCAGACCCCAGATTTAGTCAGGATGCCTCTCACTTTATTAATACACTGGAGTGGTTTGGAATATTCTTTTTTCTTTTCTGCCTCCTTTCCCAGATCTTCCTATAACATGGTTATATTGCTTTAATGTTAAATTATAAAAACAAGAGAAATGGTAGGCTTTGGAAGCAGCCAGCCCTGCGTGTGCCCTTAGCCTCTTCTCCCCACTGAGGCGATGTTTCCACTTTTTAAAAGGTTTCTTCTTTTTCTCGTGTGACCTCTGTGACTCTCTTTTTAAAATTTAATTGGTTTGGTTTAATAACTTGGAAAGCACTCAAACTAGAAAACCTACTTGCCTGTTTTGCATGTCAATTAATTAATATCCATGGCTCATTAAATTTAAAAAATGTAATAATTTACTTTAAAAAATGTAAATATCTACTATCAGCATTTCCTGGAGTAGCCTTTTAAAGTACGTTGCGTTGTTTTAGTTAATAATTTTCTCATTTGGTTTTTCCATTTTGCATTTGTTTATTCGTATGCTTTCCTGTTTCTTTCGGTGAGACACTAATGCATCCCCACTGCCTGATTCCAGGCACCAAGCACACCCACTCTAGACTGCATCCTAGCCTTTTCATTCTTGTGTTTTTGACCATCACAAGCTCACTGTCTCAATTATTCCTATAGGAAAAAGGATTTCAAACCTTATGGGCTTTAGGTGCCCATTTACATGCTGTGACTAATTCTGTGGGGCAGGAATTTTAGAAAATTATTAGCTGGGTGAGTCGTCTCTGACTCCTGTTGCGTCAGTGGCTGGGCACTGTTCTGAGATAGCTTTTTCTCTAAGTGTGCCTCAGTGGTCCTGAGCCCCTCTTTTTCTCATATGGTGTCTCATTACAGAGTACCTTCTCCAGTTGCTGCTCACCCAAGGTGGACTCAGGGTAGCCACATTTCTTTTATGTGAGAGCAAACTTCCAAGAATCATCCTTGGAAGCCGTTAGGATGAAGAAGTGCTACATCCAGAACTCACAAAGCTTCACTTCTAGCGTATGTGTTGGTCAAAGCAGTGCCAGGCTTGCCCAAACTCAAGCATGCCATGATTCAGGATCAAGATTACTTTGTGCAAGAGCAGGTAGACTGGATGTACTGTTTTAGTTCTCTTTAGTAAACAAAAGCTGCTCTGCTCAATATCACAGGGAAACCATAGAAGATGAACAAGAGTATTAACTCTCATCAAGGAGGTGAACTTGCCTTAATTTCCTGTTTAACAATCCAAGTTTGGATTGCAGTCTTCCTTTTACCATAGTGAGATTGTAAAGTAAGCCTATATTCAGAGAGGAAGCCACAAAAAAGATTGAAAAGCACCAGTACATTGTAACACTTAGATGTTACCAAATTTTGTATGGATATTAGAATAGATTATACTTTTGATGGTTGTTTCAGTATTGATTGCTAGGAATGTACATTTTATGTACATGTTTTCTTTTGCAACCTGCTTTGAGTTTTTGAAAGACGTATTTTTTTTAAAGATTTATTTACTTTACTTGAAGTTTAGAATTACAGAGAGAGAGAAGGAAAGCCAGAAATAGAGAGCTTCCATCTACTGATTCATTTTACAAGTGGCCACCTGTGCCAGAGCTGGACACATCCAAAGCCAATAGCCAGGAACTTCCAAGTCTCCCATGTGGAAGCAGGGTCTTCACTCCCTTTCCACACCATAAGCAGGGAGCTGGATGAGAAGTTGAATAGCCAGGACTAAAACAGATGCTCATGTAGGATGCTGGCACCACAGATGGAAAGTTAACCTGATATGCCGCTGCATTTGCCCCCTAAAGCTATACTTCTGATTGTATATACATTATGATTTCTGTAATATTGTGGATGCTATTTGATCTTACACATTTATACTTGAAATTGTAACATGATTAGTTTAAAGCTATGGTATCACTGTCTCACTGATATGATAAGGGTTGGATTTTTTTCTAGATGTTTCTGAGTTCAAGCACATATCCTGAAATCCATGGCTTCTTACATGCAAAAGAACAGGGAAAGAAGTCCTGGAAAAAGGTTTACTTCCTGTTAAGAAGATCTGGTTTATATTTTTCTACTAAAGGGACATCAAAGGTAAACCGAAAAATTTATGATGTGTTTTAAATGACATATTAGCTGTGAATTTAAAGTAAGCTGTATGCTACCCTATTAATTGGTTGATATGAAGACTGGGTAGTTTTTAGGGGATTCCATATGTTCTCTGTAATCGTTTTAAACTAAGTATTCACTTTATTTAACACTTGTCTTATGGCCATCTTGCTCATCAAAAGAACATGTGGGTAATAGGGCAGAGTATATAAAATAATTAGGCTTTGACAAGTGCATATGTACAGATGTGGGGAAATGCAAGTGTCGTTCTTGAATGTCAATAGTATCTATTTTTAATCCTCATTGGCTTGAAGTGGAAATGTAGCACTTTGTAATGTCTTTTTGAGTGGGAGCACAGATGGCATTGAATAGGGTAATGATGATCCTAAGCATAGAATTAAAGTTTGGGTCATTTTGTTTTTTTCTATTGTTGGGTAGAAATGGACAAGTAGGAAAACCCATGCTGTAGCCATTGTGCTGGGGTGAGGCAGAGATGACGCTGGTGGGGGGCCATCTGTTGCTTAGGGAAGTCTCTGATGGGATCTGTATGCTCTTGTTTCAGTACCACATCTAATGTTCATTCTTCCTACACCTTATCCTAGTCAGAGATTTTGGCTATGATATGGTTTGTGTCTTTTCTTCTTTTCCTTAGATCAGATGACAGATCTTGACCATGTCTAAGTTTCTGATGATCAGTTAATAACACTTCTTTCTGTTATATGTAGTTTTACTTTTTTTTGCTGGGTTTTTTGCACAGATGTGCATATGGTGTATCTGTGTCTGTATTTCCTTGAGGTATGATGTTTCATGGAACCTGGATCAGCTATTTTTGTGACAATTGCCTGGAAGAAATCTTTTTAGTATAATCCTTTAGTAATAGGCAAATTGTATATTGGCTACTAGTGTTCCATCATACTATTTCTTAAGCATTCAGGCTAGTTCCCACAATTTTCTATTATAAATGTTTGTGTGAGTGGTTATCCATCTTTGCTATTAAGGTTTTAAACTTAATTATTTTAATGACATTATTCTTTCCCAAGTGTTCTTAGTGTATAAACTACCATTTATAGTGTTTGAAAAATAAAATGTGCTGGAACTTTAAAAAATTTTTAATATCAAACTAATTTATATATCCCTAAATCATGCTTATCTCATCCTCATCCCAGAGTGTCTTCACTGTAAGATGTAATGAAATCTTTTAAACTCCTGAACTTTTTTCTTTAGGATTTTTGTCATTAAAATCCACTGTCCATCCTAGTTGTGTTTAATTCTTTTCTTCCTTTCCCTGCTACTCTTTCTTTTTACAAAAATGCCTCCTCATTCCTCTCCTGGATCCACATTCTTGTCCCTGCAATGCACTCTCCCTTGGTAGAACAATGAGCATCAAATTTCTGTTCTTGTAATGTAGATCTCTGCAGCATCGTAAGAGAAGTATGCCTTCCCCAGTGATATGCTCCACATTCTACATGTGGAAATGATTTTAATTCCCCCTTCTCAAAGAAAAACATTAAGGCTATTAGGTTCCCTCAATGTTTATGACCTTAATATACATTAAGCAGGTTGTCTGATGTCTTCTATGGCTTTAATAGTTGGCAAGAAAGCCACTTTCATTCTTTTTTCTATAAGGTCTTGATGTCTGTTTTCCAAAAATATCTGGGCTGTATGGGAGCTGCAGTTCTTATGGATGTGGCTCTGACTTACATTTACAGAGGAGCCTCCTAGTACCATCCTCTCCACCACCACTCTCTTCCTCCCAACTCCAGAAACAAACGCATGGTTAGACTTTGCTAAAGCAATGCCAAGTCACAGTTATAGTCTTGCCCTGCTGTAAACAATTCAGGTATGTCATTGCAGAATAGAAACACACCAAGAGACGAGACTGATCATGTTTCTTTACCTTCCAGTGTTTCTCAAGCTGCCTTTCAAATGACTTCTGTAGTATGAAGGATTTTCAAAGGGTTCTGGAAAAAGGCTATTTTGCAAAAACAAAAGCAAAAAAAACCCCACATATAGGTTTTAAATATTCATTCAACATTCTATCAGTGGAGAGGAGTGGTTTTATTTCAGAGTCCAGAGTGTTAAGCATTGCACTATGGAACCCTCTCTTAGAGTGGTTTTATTTCAGCTTCATAGAAGTCAAACTTCTTGCTAGCATTAGTTTCTGTCAAGGAGTCAAGTGTTAAAAAGACCATATCAGTAAGAATATATTGAATATATTTCTGCTTCCTCCCCTTTTGTTCCAAGGGTCCTAAGCTGGATGCTTTATGCTTTATCCCATCTGCCTTATTTTCAGTGAAATAAGGAACCTCAGTGATTCATTTCGTTAAAATGCTTAGACCGAGTGACACACACAGAAATATTACTCTAAAGTTATCAGAGATAGTGCACTTCTTTGGATTTGAATAGTTTGCTTATAATGCTGAACGACCTGTGATTGTTTTCTTTTTTTGAGTACCTCTTCTCAACTTTTAGTGCATGCATATCACCTGGGCTCTTGTTAAAAATGCAGATATTGATTCAGTAGTTCTCTGGTGGGCCCTGAGATTTTTGCATTTCTCATAGGCTCCCTGGTCTTGTTGCTGGTGCTGCTGGCTTGAGACCACACTCCTTGGAACAAGGTTTTGGAGAACAAATACATTTTGGCCAGTTTTGATTACATATCCAACCTCAGACTTAAGAGCTTCTCCAAGTTATTAACCTGTCAAAGAGTAGTATGACCCAGTGATTTCCCAGGACCAATTCTAAAGCTCCTGAATTTCCCAAACAAATAACCATTGATGACTCCACTTTGCCTTGAAAATCAGGCACATTGCGCTTCCAGATAATATATCTGAAAGTATCTGTGTAGGCCCCCTTCTTTTTGTAAGGCCAGAAAGTCGTGTAGCTGAACTCAGTGCTTCCTGTGCATGTTATGTAGTTCAGATGTTCAAAAGGTTGTATCCAAAGGAAAAGGTATTATTGCCACAACTTCTTTAACTTCTGTGGCGGTAGAAACAAACTTTCATCCCTCTGTGGAACTATCATTTGAAAACTAGATAAGGAAAATAGTTTTTAAAAACAATTCTTGAGAGAAGGGAAGATGGCCGACGTAGGAGAAAGGCTATGAGGGAGAGTTCAGTGAGAGAAGGTTAGAGTGCTGCAGAGGCAGCGAAGAGGAGCGGCAGGAAACCGTAGGGAGAGGTCCGTGAAACTCCCTGGGACAGTGTGGAGCCAAAAAGTTCCACACAACTCGGAAGAACAACGAGAACGGAGCAGGGCAAAGGTAGAGAAGCCGACATCCCACTCCAGACCTGCTGAGTCACCTTTGAGAGCGGCCTGACGGGAGACGCGGCCAGCTTGGAGACAGGGAAATCGGAGGGATCGTCGCCGGCGGAATTCTTCAACAACAGCAGAAGCAGACTGCAGCAGCCGGACCTTGGTGAGCTGGGGATTAACGTGGCAGCCTCCGCATTCCCCACCCCCTGCTGAGGCTCCAGCCTCTGAGAACACAAGGGGCGCAACCTGAAACTGTCAGGTCTGTGCCTTGGGAACAGCGGTGCGTGTTGGTGGCTGAAAAGGTCCCGGGAAAGCGCCTCAGATCTTCCTGCGCTAAGTGGGCCAGTGCATCTCAGCGCGCGGAGGCTGCTGGTGGGAGTCTGGAATCCCCGACACCCTGAAACCCTGTGGGTGGGCGACAGCACCAGGAGGACTCTGAGCGCCGCGCCGGGCTGGGCTAGGCGGTCCCGCCTGCAGCAGCCGCCTCCGTAGCGCAGGAGTCAGGAGGGTGCTGAACTGGGAAGTGTAGCGCTGTGTGTCCCTGACACGCAGATGCCACTCCCATAGTGTGAACTGTCCATTCCTCGCCTCCCACCCCGCAGTCCTGAGTGTAGGCGACACACCGGGAGAGCTCTGAAATCTCCTGTGCCACACTGGCACTGTGCGATCCCGCTGAGAAGTTATTTTAACAAGGCGCCTGGGTCACACCTCCTCTACGGTCCTGTGAGGAGGAGCCACACACACACCACGAGTGGTGGAATCACTGCACAAGAGCCACGCCCAGAAAGTGCCTCAACCACAGTCTTGTGTGTGGGAGACACACCAGGCGGGCTCTGAAAAACCCTGCAGTCCCTGACAAGGAGAACGCAGGGAGAAAGCACATAAAACCTTCTACGTCCTGTGGATTCCCGTGCAGGGGGCGCGCCCAGAGAGCGCCTCCATCCCTCCACGCCCTGCGGTGGCACACCTGTAGAAGAGGTGCCCAGAGTGTGCCTGGAATCCACTGGGCCCCCAAGGTGGTGCTCTACAGCCCCGGGCCCTGAGAACGCACCAACGGTGCCTTGAAAATTACCACGCCCGGCAACACCACGCTTGCAGGCTCCAATCTCTACAGGAAAGCACCTGACAGCCCCTCAACACACGGGTCCATTTGCCTTACCAGAATACACCAACGCAATGGGAAAAACCACTAGAAAGAGCTGTGCTCCAGATGAAAGAGCCAGCACCCCACCAAACATGGGCCAAAAGCCATTATCAATATCGGCGATGCGAGATGAAGACATGGACGTGTTACCAGCAAAGGAATTGATGAAAATAATGCTAAAATTTCTCAGAGACGTGGACACAAAGCTGGAAGACTACCAGAACCGCATAATCACCGAAATACAACAAATCAAAACCAAACTGGATGCCCAAGAGAATAAAATTGAAAGCCTCATCAACAGAATAAATGCGGCAGAGGAAAGGATCTCTGAAACAGAAGACACACAAAATGAAAGTGCCCAGCGAATTAAACAGCTAGAGACAAACCTCAGCAAAACTAATAAAATGATGCAAGAGATGAAGGATTACCTTAGAAAATTGAATATTCGGATCATCGGCCTCCCCGAGGGAGTAGAAAGAGAATCTGGGATGCAAGCAGTGCTTGATGAAATTATACAGGAAAACTTCCAAAACACTTGGAACACGAATCCACCCCGCATACAGGATGGACAGAGAACTCCCAACAGACATGATCCAAAGAGATCTTCACCCAGACACACGGTGCTCAAGTTCTACTCCAATGAAGACAAAGAAGGAATCCTGAGACAAGTACGAAGTAGAGAAAAGATCACATACAGGGGAAAACCCATCAGAATTACTGCTGACTTCTCCGAAGAGACCCTACAAGCAAGGAGAGAATGGACAAAGATCTTCCAAGTCCTGAAACAAAACAACTGTCAACCAAAAATAATCTACCCAGCAAAGATCTCATTTGTATTTGAGAACGAAATCAGATACTTCAATAGCAAAGAAAAACTAGAAGAATATGTCTACACAAAACCAGCCCTGCAAAGTCTCCTTAGAAATGCGCTAGTCCCGGACAAAAAGGAGGCAAATCACAAACAAAGTTGGCAAATAAGAAGGTCTCCAAACTAAAGGCCGCACAAACAAGACAACTACATAGGCAACAACACATACACAACACAAACACATGGCAGGGCAAAATTGCAACCTCTCAATTTTAACTCTCAACACAAATGGTCTAAATTCACCAATCAAAAGACAGAGATTAATAGAATGGATCATCAAACAAGACCCAACCATCTGTTGCCTACAAGAAACGCATCTAACCAGAAAGGATGCAAAGAAACTGAAAGTGAAGGGATGGAAAAAGATATTTCACGCTAATGGACGAGAAAAAAAAGCTGGGGTAGCTATCCTAATTTCAGACGAGATAGATTTCATTCTAACTAACATCAAAAGAGACAGGGAAGGCCATTTTATACTGGTGAAAGGAATGATCCATCAAGAAGCAATCACCATCATTAATGTTTATGCACCGAATCTTAATGCACCTAGTTACGTAAAGCAATTACTTACAGACTTAAGGGAAGACATAGACACCCGCACAATTCTTGTAGGCGATCTCAACACACCTCTAACAACAATGGACCGGTCTACGAAACAAAAACTCAACAAAGAAACAACAGAGCTCACACAAACAATAGAACAACTGGACTTAGTAGACATATATAGAACTTTTTATCCTAAGGCCACAGACTATACATTCTTCTCAGCGGTGCATGGCACCTTCTCCAGAATCGACCACATGATAGGACATAAAGCGAATCTAAACAACTTCCAAAACATTAGTATCATACCATGTACCCTCTCAGACCACCATGGGATGAAACTGGAAATCAACAACTCAAAACTCCCCAAGAAGTATACGCACTCTTGGAAATTGAACAATATGCTATTAAACGAACATTGGGTCAGAGAAGAAATCAAAGATGAGATCAAAAAATTTATGGAAACCAATGAAAACTCTGATACAACATTCCAAAACTTGTGGGACACCGCCAAAGCAGTGCTACGAGGTAGATTCATCGCAATCGGAGCGCATGTCAAGGCCCAAGAAAGACGCCAAATACAGGAACTAACCTCACACCTCCAGGATCTGGAAAAACAGCAGCAGAAGAGTCCCACGCACAATAGGAAACAAGAAATCATCAAAACAAGGGAGGAGATAAACCAAATAGAAATCAAAAAAACTATACATAAAATCAACAAATCAAAAAGTTGGTTTTTTGAGAAAATAAACAAAATAGACACTCCACTGGCCCGATTGACCAAAAAAAAACAAGAGAAAGTGAGAATTAATAGCATTAAAGATGAAAAAGGCAACATAACAACAGACACTGCAATCATTAAGAAAATAATTAGAAATTACTACAAAGAACTGTACTCCCACAAATTTGAGGACCACCAAGAAATAGAAAAGTTCTTGGACTCCCACCACTTACCAAAACTCAGTCCGGAGGCAACTGCAGAATTAAATAAACCCATAACCGAGGTAGAGATTGAAACAGTCATCAAGGATCTCCCAACGAAAAAAAGCCCAGGCCCAGACGGCTTCACTACAGAATTCTACAAAACATTCCGAACAGAACTAACCCCAATCCTCTACAAGCTCTTCAAAACAATAGAGGAGGAAGCAACCCTCCCAAACTCATTCTATGAAGCCAACATCACCTTAATCCCAAAACCGGACAGAGAACCATCAGAGAAGGAAAACTACAGACCTATTTCTCTGATGAACATTGATGCTAAAATTCTCAACAAAATCCTAGCCAATAGAATTCAAAAAATCATCAGACAGATCATTCATCCGGATCAAGTAGGATTCATCCCTGGGATGCAGGGATGGTTCAACATTCGGAAATCCATAAATGTTATAAACCATATCCAAAAACAGCAAAACAAGAACCACATAATAGTTTCAATAGATGCAGAAAAAGCTTTCGACAAAATCCAACACCTCTTCATGCTAAAAACTCTAGCCAAAGTAGGCATAGATGGGAAAATCCACAACATAATCAAAGCAATTTATGAAAAACCCAACGCCAGTATCATACTGAATGGAGAAAAGCTAGAACCCTTCCCACTGAGATCTGGAACAAGACAAGGGTGCCCGCTATCACCACTGCTATTCAACATAGTCCTAGAGGTACTTGCAGAGGCCATAAGACAAGAAAAAGAAATCAAAGGCATACGTATAGGAAACGAAGAAGTCAAGCTTTCACTATATGCAGATGACATAATCCTATACATAGAAAAACCAGGAGACTCAATACAGAAACTGCTAGAACTTATACGAGAGTTTGGCAGAGTGGCGGGGTACAAAATTAACGAACGAAAATCAACAGCCATAGTGTACGCAAATAACACCAAGATGGAAGAAGATCTAACCAACAGGATACCATTCAAAATAGCAGAGAGAAGTATGAAGTATTTGGGAATAAATCTAACCAAAAGCGTAGGAGACCTATTCGAAGAAAACTACAAACTATTTAAAAAGGAAATTGAACAAAACCTCAAAAGATGGAATAACATCCCGTGCTCCTGGATAGGCAAAATCAATATCATTAAAATGTCTATACTACCACAAGCAATATACATTTTCAATGCAATTCCAATCAAATTGCCCAAAACATTCTTCACGGAACTGGATACAATGATTCAAAAGTTCATCTGGAAGCACAAAAAACCACGAATAGCTAGAACCATCCTGAAAAATAAGAAGTCAGCAGGGGGAATCACAATCCCGGACCTCTGGACATACTATAGAGCAGTGGTTATCAAAACAGCCTGGTACTGGCACAAAGACAGAAAGGAAGATCAATGGAATAGAATAGAAGCACCAAAAGGGAACCCACACAAATACAGCCAATTAATCTTTGACAAAAAGACCAATGACAGCTCAAGCAAGTGGGAAGGCCTCTTTGGTAAATGTTGTTGGGACAACTGGCTGATAGCCTGTAGAAACAAAAAAATAGACCCACATCTATCACCATACACTAAGATCCAATCTACATGGATAAAAGACCTAAACCTACATCCAGAAACCTTCAAACTCTTGCAAGAAAATGTAGGAAATACCCTGCAAGACCTAGGAGTAGGTCCCGACTTTCTAAGAAGGACACCAAAAGCAATAGCAGTTGAGAACAGAATAAACAAATGGGACCTCATCAAACTAAGAAGCTTCTGTACAGCAAGGGAAACAATCAACAAAGTAAAAAAGCAACCCACAGAGTGGGAGAAGATCTTTGCACACGATATAGGCGATAGGGGGCTAATTTCCAGGATATATAAAGAACTTCAAAACAACCAAAAAACCAAAACAAACAAGCCACTCAAGAAATGGGCACGGGAAATGGGCAAACATTTCACAAAGGAACAAGTCCAAATGGCAAACAAACATATGAAAAAATGTTCCAGCTCCCTAGCAATAAGGGAAATCCAAATTAAAACATCGATGAGGTACCACCTAACACCAGTAAGATTGGCCCACATAAACAAGAACACCAACGACGCTTGCTGGCGAGGATGCGGGGAAAAGGGAACCCTACTCCACTGCTGGTGGAGCTGCAAATTGGTACAGCCTTTATGGAAATCAGTCTGGAGAACACTCAAACAACTCAAAATCTGCATACCATATGACCCAGCAATAGCACTCCTAGGAATATATCCAAAACACCTGTTTTACGACAAACCAACATGCATCCCTATGTTCATTGCAGCACAATCAGTAATTGCAAAAACATGGAAGCAACCGAAATGCCCATCAGCAGAAGATTGGATAAGAAAGCTTTGGTTCATCTACTCCATGGAATACTACTCAGCTATTAAAAAAAACAAAATGCAGTTCTTTGTGGCTAAATGGGTACAACTGGAAACTATAATGCTAAGGGAAATGAGCGAATCCCAAAAGATTAGATACCACATGTTTGCCTTGATTTAACCTGTAATTTTTTGTTTGGTTGTTTGTTATTTTTTTTTTTTGAACCTGTCATTGATACTGTCTCAACCCAGATGTTTCGAAGAAGGGAACTTGCATTATTTTTAACATATTGTTTACCCAATACTATGTCAATTAATTCCATAATGTTGTATATTGATACTGTGGCCTCGTTGGGGCTTTTAACTGACTGGATCTTTACTCTGTTAGACCTATTTTCAGACCATAGAAGGTCTCCCCAAGAGGCCACTGAACTTATCTGGACAATAAGACGCTGAACTTTATGCTAGGCATGTGTCTGCAAGCAATGAATCTCAACCGAACTTGAACTATGGTTATGCAACAAGGTGGAGGAATCCACCATGGGGGGAGGGGTATGGGAGGGGTGGGGGGAATCCCCAGCGCCTATGAAACTGTACTACACAATACAATGTAAGCAACAATAATAAAAAAAAAAAAAAAAAAAAAAAAAAAAAAAAAAAAAAAAAAAAAAAAAAAAAAAAAAAAAAAAAAAAAAAAAAAAAAAAAAAAAAAAAAAAAAACAATTCTTACTGTATTTTTCCCTCTCAGATTCTTTGAAATGGCAAAGAGAACAGGAAGTTTAAAATAAGAATGAAAAAATATGTTATATCAAAGACTTCCAGTTTTTCAATACTAAATAATAAAATGTTGTCTAATTCTTGATTGGGTCAGGACAGTTGTGTTATAATTTCTTTTCCTTTTTTGTGACATTGTGCTTAAAATATTTTTAAAAATAATTTTTGTCTGAGGTATAAAATATACAATGTAGTAGAATCATAAAAAGAGAATGCAAAAATACTTATTGGGCCTTGCGCAATAGCCTAGTGGCTAAAGTCCTCACCTTGAATGTGCTGGGATTCCATAAGGGTGCCGGTTCTAATCCCAGCAGCTCTACTTCCCATCCAGCTCCCTGCTTGTGGCCTGGGAAAGCAGTTGAGGACGGCACAAAGCCTTGAAACCCTGAACCCACGTGGGAAACCTGGAGGAGGCTCTTGGCTCCTGATTGGCACAGAACCGGCTGTTGTGGTCACTTGGGGAGTGAATCATTGAACAGAAGATCTTCCTCTCTGTCTCTCCTCCTCTCTGTATATCTGCCTTTCCAATAAAAATAAATAAAATCTTTAAAAAAAATTTATCTAATTCAACCCTCATATGTGATTCTCTTTTTTCTTTTTGAAGGAACCCCGACATTTGCAATTTTTCAGCGAATTTGGCAATAGTGATATATATGTGTCACTGGCAGGCAAAAAAAAACACGGAGCACCAACTAACTACGGATTCTGCTTTAAGGTACAGGCTTAATACTTTGATAGATGAATAAAGCAAGTCTCAGCTTTTTAGGTAAGAGTGGGTTTCTTTTCATTTCTTTTTGAAAAGAGGTAGCTTTTTCTTCTATATAGAATTTTAGTGGCTTTTATTTCAACAGGTATTACCTTCAAGATATGCATTAACGATAAACCATGTGCTGTGGCCTTCTAGCCTAACAAAGCAGGAGGGCCCCGAGACCTGAAAATGCTCTGTGCAGAAGGAGAGCAGAGTAGGACGTGCTGGGTGACTGCGATTAGATTGCTTAAGGTAATCCTGTTCCAGGTGTCAATTTCTATTAAATGCTATGGGCACCATGAAAGTTGTAAAATATCTGTGTTTTCAAATGAGAGTACTTACTATGAATCTGTGTGGTGGTGTAACAAAGAACGAAAGTGCTACCAAGTATGTGTGTGTGTGTGTTTCTCAATCTAAAGGGTAAACATTTGTAGAGTGGCATTATCTAATTTATCTTTTGTATTTGGAATAGATATTCCATTGCTAGAAAGTTTCTGATTTTCATTTTTGTAAGATTATTACATGTAATGCCTAGTTATAACTGAAGGAAATGACTGTTATCCACAACAGTTGCATTTTTTCAAACATTGCCAGCAATCAAGTATATTTAATATGTACCTACCTGACTATGTGTAATACAATTGTTTTATCTTCTATTTAAGTGTTTCATAATTTTTCTTTCCAAATTAGTAAGCATGATGTAAATTTCTGCATATGTTCACAGGACACTGTGAATATATTTTCAAAACAGCTAATTTTGTGCTCAGCAGACACTGCAACTTCCAGAAGTGTAATTTGAGGGTGAGCATTTTGAAATGAATAAAAACACAAAATTAATTTCTTCCAGAATGGAAAGGAAACACATGTATTCCAGTAAATTTAATACAATTTTAAATTTGCTAAAATTTAACTATTTCCATTTTAAAAGAATTCTCTGGTAGTTGCAAATAGGAAAATTATATTGAAAATTGAAATCCAAAGAGTGTTTATTCATTTTATTGTCAGCATCACTGCTGCTGAAGTCAGCACAATACATGAAACATAACCATGAAAACTTTGGCTTAAAATAGCTTGTCCGCATGAAGAAGCCAGAGTCGTCATCCTTTGTTCCTGGCAGCAGCTAGGGTCCATTCTCCTGGGGGGATATGAGGAGCCAGATGGGTAATAGGCAGTTAGGGTCTCTGGTCCCTGGTGAAGTTACCTTTTAATTTCCACAGTGTATTGGACTTAATATCAAGGACATTCAACATTGCTGTGATAGGCATTCTGCCTGCGGTGTGATGCTATATGTTAAATATTGCCCTCAAATGTCTCCACCAACATCCTAGAATCACAGGACTTATGACTGCCCTTATGGCGGAAGTCTTTGTGGTAGAATTTGTTCCAAAAGCAGAGGGGGGAGATGTGGGTGATCGCCCCAGGCTCCTGCCCTGCTGCCTAGTGGGTGTAGCTTAAGCCTAGCCTCCCCTTGGTCTGAGGCACAGCCTTCAGGTTTATGGGTGGAATGGTGGAGTGTGACCTCCAACATGGCTACAAGGTCAAGGGTGGTACACCTGGAACATGACCTCTGACATGACCAGAAGATCTAGGGAAATAGACATGTCATACAGCCAATTGCAGCGTCTTTGGTGGGTGTGGGGTCTGCCAGAAGGCTCCCTCCTGCCCTCCCCTTCCTTACCCTTTAAAATCTGTAACCTGTGCATAATAAAGCGGACATTCCTCAAAATAAATAAATAAATAAATAAACAAAACAGTTTGTCCGCATTTCCCAAGGTGCTCTTTAAGATTCAAGCCTGAGCACTGATGTAAAATTGCCAGTGTGTACATAGCATGAATATGTTATATACATGATTCACTTATTGCCATAGAAAGATTCTGATTATCAATGTTGTATGTCTTAAAACTAACTTTCTGATGTGTTTAGAGATAACAGCCAGGACCAGTAGAGTCTTGTTAAATCTTTGGATTTTGCTGTATCTTTTAGCCTGAAGAAAGGAATGTAGTAGACTTTTTAATTGACTGTGCCTGTTCATTTTTCAAGGTTCACTTTTTTCATTCTATCATTGTGTTTTTTCTCCTCTCCTATAACTTGTTAACATGTACTGCCATCGGAGTGAAAGACAGAGAGCATGCTAAAGAAGGATAAGAAGAGCAGACTTTTTAAGTATCTTTCAAAGATTAGAGGAAAGACTTATTTTGTATTTTTTTTAATTGGCATGAAATTCTCATAATAATGTAGAATCATGGCACTTAGGCATTTAAGATGTTTTCTAGCTACCACCTTCATCTCATTCCAAAACATTATCATTAGCTCCAGAGAAAACTTTGAACCCTTTGCCCAGTTCCCTGGCCAGCACCAGGCTGCATTCTTTCTCCATGGATTGGCCTGTTCTTAATGCCCACGTATAAATGGAACCATATAGCTTGTGGCCTGTAGGATCTGACCTTTACTGAGCATAGTGTTTTATGGTTCACCTGCAGTGTAGCTTGTATCAGCTTTTGTTCCTTACAGTGACCATATAATATTCTATTTATACATTTTTATATCCATTTGAATAAACAGTCTGCTTATGCATTTATTCTTGATCAACATTTTGGTTGTTTTACCATTTGGCTTTTGTGAAACTGCTAGTATGAACATAGTGTGAACATACTCTGGTTGGAGTATCAGTTTTCGGGGAGGTGAGGTGTGATGTGTAAATTTATAAAAAGGGAATTACTGGATATTCAGCAAGTCTATGTTTTGCTCTTTGAGGAACTGACATGTATTATCCACAGTGGCTGAACCATTTACACTCCTACCAGCAATGTACAGTGATTTCAGTCTCTAAACTTATAGCAACACTGATGTTGGAAGAAAGGCCCTTGTGATTAAATTGTGCCTGACTAAACAATCGAGCATAATCAACTCCATCTCACCTGGAAGTTTTCATTCCCCTTTGCCCTGTAGCCCCTTTATATGTGTAGGTTTTGGGGATGAAGGTGTGGATGACTTTTGGAAAGTGCTATTCTGCCTACTGCATCCATGTCCCCTGTGCATTTCAGTGTTAGCACAGCTTTTCAGATGAGACAGGGAGGTGGGTGGCCATGAGAACCTTTCCCCTGGAGCCTGTGAGAAACCAAACAGGGAAGTTATGCTCTCTTCTTTATGCTTTAGCATACTCGGGTCACAGTTGACCAGGGCTTGCTGTGGGCTGGGCAGGCCCAACTCAGTCATGCTCTATAAAAGGAGAAAGTGGGCACTCATTGGCCACTACGCTCATGCAGCTGGATTCCCCTTGTGTAAGAAGTGTCCTTAACACCTTTTTTGTTCATCTGCTGTGTTATTTCCATCCATTGTCATTGTTTTTAGCGGAGAGGAGCAGGGAGGTAGTCTATATTATATTGACCAGACCAGAAATATCCTCAATTTCATTACACTAAACTTGCTATTTTATGGCTTAATGCTTTATTCCTTTTCTTTTTCACATGCATAAGGAGATTTCTCCGGTAGGCTATTGGAAGCATCTTTTTTTCCCTCTGGAGATCCAGTTACAGATAGAATTATGAAAAGCCTGAGACATAAATTGGGAGATTTACTCATGTGTAGTGTCCTAGTCCTACGTTATCTTCCTCCCCTTCCTTTTGAAGCCTGCCAACTTCTTTCTAGCATTTATGGTGCTTTATTTGCCCCTCCTAAAGCTAGGGAAATGTGAAGGTGACCCATGCTATGTTTGTCTGCCAGGGTTAAATACCTGCTAACCACCTCCAGCAATACAGAGGCAGCTTTCCAACCCACAGGTACTGGGGGCAACACCTCTTTGAAGAAAACAGTCTTAATAGTAGATAGAACGTGTTTCAGTGCAGATAAATAAAAGGTAGCTAAACAGAATATTTTTGTGAAAGTGTTGGCTTGAGTTAATTATAAATTCTCTAAAATGGGCTTGTCTAGGAATTAAACTACTCTGTCTTCTTTATAAACTTACTGTATGTTTAGAGTTGATTTAGGCAAATTTCATTTAGTCCCATTAATGTCAATCAAACCTTAAATTAAAAAATAATTTTTAGAAGTTGGGAAATAATTGAATAAAAAAGTCAGCACAGAGAATTTTTATTGAATGTGAGTTTGTATTCGTGTTAAAAGCAAAATCTTAAAAACAGTGACACCCTGAGAACCCCTCTGATTTTTTTTCCTGCTTAATTACCAAATATATCCACTTTGCTGGAACTGATTTTAAGGAAATAGTTCTTAGTAGATAAAATAGTTCTGTTTGAATGTTTAAAGAAAATTCATCCTTTGGTTGAGATTTGATTCCTAGGTATCTGCCTTTGTATACATCAGACCTAACTTAATTTTGACAGTGAGCAAGAAAACTTACGTTTAATATGAACATTCAAGGTTGAGTAGGTAGTACCAAGGAATTAGGCACTCAGTAATTGGGCAAAAAAGTGTGTGGAACATAGACTGACAACTGGTTTCAGTAGAGGATTTGGGAAATAAGGGCTGGTCAAGGGAGAGCCTCCCCATGGCCCAGGCAGACTGAAGGCAGCCTACTCTGGAGAAGGTATCAGGCAGGCCTAAGCCCTAGGGCAGAATCTGGTCCAGAGAGATGGGTTTGGAGTGGGGTCTGATAGCACCAGAGGCTCTCAGAACTGATGCTGGGGGAAAAGGCATGTCTGCTACTCAAATCCCTGCTGCTTGTAGCATCAGGAATTCTGCAGGTGCCATAGAAAAGAGTTAACACGGTCTGACATGGGGTTGATGGTGGTGTATTCTACTTCCCGAAGGGTCTCATTCTTGCCTTCTATACATATACCCTTAGTAATACATAGGTTCCAGTTGCTGGCTTGAGCTGCAAGGTCCAAAATGTAACACATACACCTGTACCATGTATAAGCTCTGAGCAGAGGTGGAGACAGGGAACTGGACATGGAACTTCCTGAAGTTTTTATGCTTACTTATTTACTGGTGAGGTAGAGAGTGGGAGTTGGGGAAGCACAAATAGAGTTTCCTTCCGCTGGTTTACTCCCCTAAATGTTCTCAATGTGTGTAACTGGACCAGACTGAAACTGGGTGCCAGGAATCATATGTTATCCCATGGGTCTGGCAAAAATCCAATCATCTGAACCATTACTACTCCCTACCCCTACCACATGCCCTTGTTTCTGCATTAGCAGAAAAGTGGATCAGGAGTTTCAGACTCCAACCCAATGTGGACTGCTGGTGTCTTAAAGCTGTAGCCTAAATGCTTACCTCTAGGATCTAAAAACTCACTAAGGTGAATTTTAATAGATGGGCCTACATTCTTGGTTGGAGTGCATGGGCTCTTGTTCCGGCCTGCATTCTGTGTTCCAGCTTCTTGCTAAAGCATGCCAAGGGAGATGGAAGCAGGGATGGCTCAAGTAGCTGAGTTCTTCCCTCCTCTGTGGGAAACAGAGAATGAGTTCCTGGTTCCCAAGCTTTGGATTTGCTCAGCCCTATTACAGGCATTTGAAGAGCGAGCCAGTGTTTGAGGATTGCCAGTAGTTGAAGGATCTGTGTATGTGTGTGCGTGTGTTAGGAGGGGGTTACCTATATGTTGCTTTCTTTTGTGTGAAATGGCTCCAATGTAAGAAAGTAGTTTCCAACTTCAGTTAGAAATGCCTCCTTGAAAAGTGTGGCAAACTCAGTGTTTCTCTAATAATGTATTTATAATTCATACTTATTTTTGTACCACAATGGGTGACACTGTTTTTGTGTGAACTGTCTTGTCACTGAGTAACTCCAGTTGGTTGTGGTACTATTTGCTGCTATGCATAATGAGTAGAAATACCAGTTGCTTGATTTTAATAGTGGTGAACTAGACCTTAACTTGTGGATCCAAGTAAAAAAAATAAATTTCTTTTTCAATATGTTATTTCAGGGCATCAAACTATGTTTAAAAATTATTGTCATTTTATTTTCCTTATGGAAAGCTCATAATTCTTTCTTGTACTGTTAATATGTAATTTATGACTATGTTGATTTTTGTAGATTACCAGTGCAGTAAAAGTGGTGGGAATGTGTTTTTATCTGTTTCCTCTGCAGTATGGCATGCAGCTCTACCAGAATTACATACATCCATTTCAAGGTAGAAGTGGCTGCAGCTCTCAGAGTCTGTCACCCCTGGTAAGCACTGTGTCTTGGAACGTATGCCGTATCTTATAGTTGTAGAATATCGACTTGTAATTATCAATGTACATTATGATACATTATTCTTTCCTTTTTATACATTAGAGTAACTGAAAACATTTTTGTGTGATGTTATATTGAAATTTTTAATCCTTGAGTTTTGTGTTTTTAGCTTGTGTGATAAAAATCACAGTGGATGTTTTTCATTGATGTGCATAACATTCTACATTAATAATTTTATACTTATATAGAATTATTTTGTGTGTTATTCTCTATTATTGCGATGTATGAGTCTTTGATCTTAAGTAGGTGGTTTGTAGAATATTTCCTAGTCACTGAAGAGTATGTTTTCTTAGTGATTAGTTTTGATGGTGGGTTCATTTATTTTAATATTGATTCTGAAACTGTCATACCCTAGTGGAGAGCTGCCAGTGACTCGGAAGGCTAAAAGCTGCAGTATGTACACGTATGAGCTTTTCTGCCTTCTGGCTATCTAACAGCAATTCTTTTCTTTTTTTTTTTTTTAAGTTCTAGGCTCTTATAAAACAGACTGCTTTCCAGGAGACCCAAAAACTGCAAGACAAAACATAGGTCGTACATTGCATTAACTCCAGTGCTGCTTCTCAGATTTATGCTAAATGTAACTTGGATATTTACTTGCAGACACACTCTGATTTATCTTTTCCCTTCTTTTGGTTCTAACTTTAATTTCCCATGCATTACCACAAGGACTTTATTTCTGAACTTTTAGTTTGTGTTCCACTATTTTTGCTACACTTGTTAATATTGAGTATATTGGAAATTCAGATGTATGTGCCTGTGTTACAAATCAGCTCATGTGTATTTTTGAAAACTGCATTTCCACTGAGGTTAAAAATATGCTCTTCATGGCTGTGGCCAAGGAAGGCACATTTACCCTACATGTAATGTAGCAGATGAAATACTCAGTTCTAGGAATGAGGCATGAAATAATGTTGATTATGAAAGCTGATAAACTAGAGAGAAAAGCAACTCCAATTTTATCATTATGGTACTTTAAATTTGCAACTTCTCATCTTTGTATCATTGCTTTTAAGTCCTAAAATAAGAAACTAAGAAATGTAATGAATTTTTATAAAAGCATTCTAAGGTGAATATTTCTATAATTTGCCGGCTTCCTTGTTTTTCAATCCCTAATTATGTAGAAAGAATAGTAGATTTTATTATCTTAATCCTTTCCTAAATCCCTCCAAATTTTTTTCAAATTCTATACTTTTAGAGTGAACTTACTAATCACGACTAGGCATCCGATAGAGTGCTTTCTGTTGGCATCACTTTGTTGGCACACAGGTGTGGTCTTGCCATATTCCATGGAGAGGGGGCTGCTGCTGCTCACACGTGCATGACAGTTGGGTTGTTGTGGTACCAAAAGTCATTCCCTGAGAGAATCTCGCTGGAATAGGGACTATCACAGAAAAGCATCCAGTGCCTTTGTGGTCAAGACCTGTCCTCTGGGGGGGTTTTAATGATCAGAGAGGATGGTGTTTGAGATTTACATCTCTGCTCCTCTGAATGTCCCTGAAAACAACTCAGGCATTCTTTAAGGTGTTTGTCTTTGCTTTGGTGTCTACAGAGTTTATACTCCTCTAGACTAATGTGGAAGAACTAATGATCTGGTAGATCCCAGTACCCTACCTGCCCCAGTCACTAGGGAGGGACCGTTTTCAGTGAGCAACAAAGAAAACTCATCTATTATAGTTAGCTATTTAAAGGAACAATGATGTCTCTCACATTTTCATAGATAATTCTTTTGAGGAGAAAAATAAAGATGACATTCCTATATGGTAATGAACATCATAACCCTGTATAGCACATAGCAGCCACGATTATCAGCATTCAAAATGAGGAAAAAACTTTCATTTATAGTACCATCTTTTAATACAGCCATGGGTTAGGTGCTGTTAATATGGCCCTGAAGCTGGACTTAGAAGATAGGGCAAAGATCAGTCATGTTTTTTCCTTCATTTTTGACCCTGGAGTAGTCATTTTTAATATTGAATTTATTTATTTTATGATTTTATGATGCAGTTCCACAGGATGTGGGATTTCCCTTCCCTTCCCCAAATTCCCACCCTCTCACATTTATTTTCCCTATTACAATAGCATTACATTACAATAGCATAGCCCTTCGTAATCAGGCACAGACGTTCTTAGCTGCAGTTTCTTATGTGTTACTTCTTTACCACAAGCTGTGTGTGACACCTTAGTCAAGCCACTGGCGCCCTGCAGGATGAACAGAGGAATGGTCTCATAATCTCTAGAGTGCATTTTATCTTTGGAGTCCTGTTCTTTTCTGCAGATGACAGCTTTATAAGCTTATCTAGATCCTTCAGAAAAGATGGCAGCGTGTGTGGTTGGATACTAGTTGCCATCAGAGTAGATGTTTTACTTGTATACCTCACTGAGAATGAATAGATGTAACCTCATCGTGTAGCCTGGGTAACACAGGGTATACTAGAGCCTCCGTCTTAGGGGGAAAGCCAGGCCTTCGAAATCATGGATTCTTTTATTTTGGTTCTGTCCTATTTTTTCCCTGAGAGTGCTAGAAAAAGGGACAAATATTTGAGAAATACAAGCGGTTCTGAAGTCCAACCAAATTACTTTCCTATGAGAAAGAAATTGAGCTGACAATGACCTTTTGAGTTTTAAGTCAGACTCTGCTTTACTTCCATTTCTTTGTCCACAAAAGGTAAGCTATTAATTTTTCATCTACCAGCTGCCATTCAGTAGAAAACACTTGCCTTATTCCTGTGTTTTTCCTTTAGTGTAGTTAAGGTAACAAATCAGAATATTTTTCCTTTGTAGTGTGGTTTCCCTATACATGTCACATAATTATAGAACATGGAACCCTGTTTTACATTTTGTACTGAATGAGACATTGTAAAAAGGAATAGCTGATGCTATTTATTTTTCTGTCCTAACCGCATTTTTATGCTATCAGAAACTTCAGATTACAGAATCCATCTTGGCGTGTGGAGCTAGAGAGATTCAAAGGATAAAGCGATCACTACAACTGAGGCTAGTAACTGTGCTTGGGGCAGGTGGACGCTTTTCATTAATGTTGGCAAAGCAAAAGTGTATCCAACCAGTCCACAGCCCTGCACAGAAGATCATGGGGTGAGAAGGGCAAACGAAGGTGTGACAGCAAATAGAGATTACAGAGACAGCATCTGTCTGAAAGAGCAGCTGTCAGTTATAAAAGCTCCTGTAACAAATGAGAGATTGCATGCCAGATCTCTAGACATATAGATGAACCATAATAAGATTCTGGGGCATTCCAGCATGGTTTGGAGAGAAAATAAGAAATAGTAGCAAGTGGGATGTGTGATGCAGTGATAAAGGACTCTAAATTTCTTTTGTGTGTGTGTGGTTGAAGCTTTGTTTGAAACCTACGTTTGACCTGTAGTTACAAATGCAAAAATGACTGAATCCATGTAAATATGAAACAACTGAAGCCGTGAGTTCCTCAATGCAGAATGATCCATACTTTGCCATTGTAATTCCACTTTTGAATTCACTCCTGCATAAATTAGCAGAGAATAACTATTAAATAATTTTTCATAGGTTTAATTTTTTTTCCTCCTCAGGAGTTTTAATTTTTCCTCACATCATATAAATTGAGTGAGATTCCTAATTAGATATTCTGACAGTTGTCTATTTTTATTTATAGTATTCATGACTCGTTTTATGGTAGTAAATTTTGTAGAATATGTCTGTCAAGTATAGCCCTAAACAAACAAAAAAATAAGAGCCAGGTTTTGAATATTTTATTTTTATCCGAGAGAATGTAAGTGCAAAAAGTAATGAGTGAATCAATCAATAACTTTATTATTTATTTAAATTATATTTGATTAAAATGCATTGTTTCCTATCATTTCATCATTTAGACATAATTTTTTCAGGTGGGCAGGCATTGGTGACATGGTGATGTAAGCCACTCACCGCTAAGGACACACAAAACTCAAATTGGCGTGCCTGGGATGCAGTTTCAGCTCCATTTTTGATCAAGCTTCCTTCTATTGTACACCCTGAAAGTTCCTAAGCGACAGCTCAAAAACTTGAATCCTGTACCACTCACAGGGAGATCCTAATGGAGTTCCTGACTCCATGGCTTTGGTCTGGTCAGGCTCTGCTGTGGCAGGCTTTCAGGGAGTGGACTAGCTCTTTCTGTATGATTCTGTGTTTTTACAAGTAAATCTTTAAAAAATAAAAATGCTCTCTTGTTAAACCACTGAAATCTTAATATAGAATTATCAAGCTATTACACACAAATTTTATTCTCTATATATGGTGAAAATTGATGTGATAAGCTTTCAAAATATGTATTATAGTTTGCTCCAATATTAAATAAGAGTATTATTTCTACAGAGATGTTACAAGTCACTCTAGGTTATGGTTTTTGTGCATGATGATTCTCATGCTTCATAACTAGGTGGATTGACATTTTGTTGGTAATTGATATATACAAAAATTTAGTAGATGAACTTAGAAGTAATGATTGTTTTCAACCTTGGAAAAGATTTATTTAAAGTCTTCCTATTGTACTACAGAATATTAAGATACAGTTGTTCTAGAAGTAAGATACATGTTTTAAGGAAAGCCTTTAAAACATTTTTCTACACTTAACTCAATGACCTTAACAAATAACTGTGTAATTTATTTAGTGAAAGAGTTATAAAAGCACCATATTTTTTCCTAAATTTACTATAGCATTTTAACTTATTGATTTCTTGCTTGCCACATTTGAAATCCCATCCTAGAATGAAAATGTATTTTTAAACAAAGCATTAAATGATAATTTTAAGAAACATGTTTATGGTTCAAATATGTTTCCTTTTTCCAGAGAAGTATATCAGAGAATTCCCTGGTAGCCATGGACTTCTCAGGTCAGAAAAGCAGAGTTATAGAAAACCCGACAGAAGCCCTTTCTGTTGCAGTCGAAGAAGGACTGGCTTGGAGGGTACATATAGCATCACTTTCTCTAAAACATCTACAATTTGAGTTAGTCTTGTCTAGAAAGTTGATATTTGTTTTCTCTTTCTTGCTCAGAAAAAAGGATGCTTACGCCTGGGCATCCATGGTAGTCCCACTGCTTCTCTGCAGAGTTCAGCCGCAACCTTGGGTATGTCTGTTGGTAGTTGTTGTGACTGAACTGTTGGATCAATGGGCCTGTAGGTATAGTTACCGAGTGGACGTGGTTCAAAGTACATGCAGTGTAATTGTGATCACTTCAAAGCTTTGCACTCATGCATTTTATTTCTTCAGCTATCCACCGCTCCCAACCATGGTTTCACCACAGAATTTCTAGAGAGGAAGCTCAACGACTGATTATTCAGCAAGGATCTGTAGATGGGTATGTTTGATGTTTTTAGTCTTGACAGAATCCTGTACATGGTATTTATTTGTTCAGCACGACATGCACATAGAGGATTTCAGTTTGGGCTCATTGTAATGCAAAAGAGATTTTTTATAAAAATTGTTGCTCTTGTATTTCATAAGTGTCTTTATAATACTTTAACATAGCGTGTGCCTAGCATTTGTGTATAAATGAACAGATAACACAAAACAGGATGCTTTGTTCTCCACCAGTGTCACAATTTTATGCCATTTGTAGCATCTCCTATATTAACTGGTGAGGGGAAAACTGAAATTGTTTTGAATGTCACCATTTTGAGTGAAATATGTAATTATAATTCCGAAATATGTTTCATGTCATGATTTTATCTTGTATTTGTTTTTAGGTATGTATGTGTATATCTATAATGAACATTTTTTCTGTTTACTTTATCTTAAATTTTAACATAAATTGACTGAATAACATGAATAAAATAGCACAAGTCTAAGAGAATAGTGGTTTTTTTTTTTTCTCTTTCTGCTGTTATCACTAACAGGATATTCAAGAGAAATGTTAAATGTGTTATGGAATATTTATTTTCTGAAAAATTATTTCCTTTCATAGATTGCTCAATATTTCAGTTGTTTTTCATAATATCTACTAAATTTCCTTTCCACATGCACATAAATATGGAAGGTTGTATTGCAGTTTGGTTGAGAAGTGAAAGCAATATCAGTTTATAAACAAGTGGTGATGGGCTCTATTATCTTCAAAGTTGGCTTAAGATGACAGGGATTTGAAACAATTTAATACTGACATTTGGATAAAAATGTTTCTTCTCATGAAAGGTTATTAACAGCAATTCAGCATTTCACCAGACTCTGTATGAGAGATTTTAATATGCTTCTCTCCATGGAATGCAGTCTTTTGGGGTATAAATTTGAACAGCAGCAAAACCACAATCTATTGAGACCAAGCAAATAAATGACATAGAATAATGGAAGTGTTTGGAGAGTTTTCATTTCCTTTGCTCCTGAGCCCCATTTGTGTAAATTGAATAAAATAATATTATGAAGAATAACATGATCTTTTAAATGTTTATTTCTTAATCATATTCCTTTGGAAAGGTAGTGTGAAGTGGTCCACTAGGTGGTAGTGATGATCTGTTTTGAGAATGGGGAGAGAATTATGGATCAATTTTGCTGGAGAAATGCCCTTTTGTCCTAACTCCTACTGGTGCAATGTCAGAATCTCACACAGCACAAGGGGAGTGGATAATATCCCAGTCTTCTGTGATCCTTCAAATTTGGTTCCTCTTGGTCTAGGCACAGTGAAATTAGTATTGTAAGCACCAGTGGGGAGTGTTTACACAGTGCATTTGCCAATAATAAGTGCATGACTGATTCTATACTGCCTTGCCAGTAAATAAGAATACGTGTCTGGCAGCCTTTTTTTCTCTTAGGCCATTAGGCTATGTCTGATTTGTCTAGCCCGACATTATTGGGCTTTTGCACTGCATTCTTCCAAATTAAAGTGCATGCTATTTGGGCATTTCTTTTACTGAAAACATTTGTGTTTAAACACTTAATAAATGATTTCAGGATTGATTGTTCAGACTATATTCTTTTCTTGCTTTCTTTGTGTATGTGTGTAACATTAGAAATCAAACTTAAATGAAGAAAGAGCATCCAGTGTAAAAGAAAGTATAAAAATGATTTAATAATAAGCCATTAGCTCGTTTGAAGAGAGGGGCTTAATGTGACCCAGAAGCTATAAAATAATAATACACTAATGATTTGTTTTTTGAGTAAAAAAATTATACATGTATATCCATTTTTCCTGTGGAAAAGGGACAAAGAACTAATTATTGATGCCAGCATGTTATTATATTGGTTATTGGAAGCAAATAATATAATAGGTTTATATTCTGTTGAAACTACATTAACACCAAGGCAAGTTTTATAATATAAGATGGTGTTTTACATTATGCCATATCATTTACTGGTTGAGTTGGTTGAGTAGCCATACCCATTGCATACTCAGTTAAGGGTCCACAGCTCATACATTGTAATTCTGTGAAATCCATGAGTAAATGCAGAAACATTGAAATACCTTTTTTCTTTTTGTAGAGTTTTCTTGGTACGAGATAGTCAGAGTAACCCCAAAACTTTTGTACTGTCAATGAGTCATGGACAAAAAATAAAGCACTTTCAAATTATACCAGTAAGTAATTTGTGATTTTACATTCGTATATTAGAGATGATCTTAATGCATAAGCTTTTGGAAACTTTAGTTTTCTTTTGTTCTTTTTATTAAATATAATTTGGGAGCTTGTGCTTTGACTAAAGTTAAGTTTGGCAGAAATGGTTTTATGAGCCTGAATTAATACAAGAAATACAGGAATTGTAAAAATTAAATTTCCCTTTTTCCATGAAATGTGATTTAGCAATATTGTATAGACCCCATGCCACCTATTGTTAAAAGGCCACTAAAGATACATTCTCCTGGATTCTACTAATGGGTCTTTAGAAAACATTATTTTAAGGCTCTTTCTCTTCCATTTTCTTAAAATTGATTTTTCATTGTTGTTTTGTTTTTAATCATTATGGATAAAAATTTAGGTGCTATGAAACTGCTGGACATTGAAACTATTCTGAGGACATTTAGAATTTTTCTGTAATTCTGTTACAGATGAAAGTTTTCTTTGGTATTGTTTTACATTTATTGTTGCTGATGTGGTTATTGCTCGTATGTGTGTGTGTGTGTGTCTGTCTGTGTCTGTCTGTGGAACTACCTTTTGGAAGATATAGTCTATTTTTCAGGAAAGAATTTCTTAAGATTATTGAATTGTTCATGCTTACTTTTGATTTTTTTTCCTTTTGGTAATTATCCAGAGAGTATATAAATATATTCTCTTCTTCATTGAGTATGTGATCAATGTCCCCAGCAAGTATAAATTGTTTAAAGCTAAACTACTTTAGTGCCAAAAAGAAGACAATTGACATTCCATTAGTATAATATTTGATTGCCTCAGAATCAATTTGCTGATGGAAATTATGTGAATATTCATTTTAAATATACTAAGTGAGGCTGTTAAGTAGACCACATTTAGAAATGGAAATTAATTTCTGTAAGTGGAGGCATTAAACTGTTCTGTTTACTTTTATCTGAGTACTATAGCTTTCTCACTGTTCATTGATTCAAAACAGTCACATTTCCCCAACTACACAGAAGTTTGGAGTAATTATAGGTCATAAAGTAGAACTACACAGCTTTCAGTGAGGATCAGATTATATATTTTTAAATGCAATTCCAAGAACTGGACTTGCTATACATCCTTTTCAGTGTCTTTCAGTTATATTAACTTACCACTTTTTGCAT
Organism: Ochotona curzoniae; assembly: GCF_017591425.1. Lineage (NCBI taxonomy): Eukaryota > Metazoa > Chordata > Mammalia > Lagomorpha > Ochotonidae > Ochotona > Ochotona curzoniae. The sequence goes on from NW_024467045.1 coordinate 74,901, forward strand.
AGGAAGGATATGGATGGAATGGAATAGGATGGCCTGCTAGGTAACTTAACCAAATTGTGACCACCTTATTAAATTTCCTCCTGCAGGTTGAAGACAACGGTGCAATGTTCCATACACTAGATGATGGACACACAAGATTTACAGATCTGATTCAGTTGGTGGAGTTCTATCAGCTCAATAAAGGTGTTCTTCCTTGCAAGTTGAAGCATTATTGTGCTAGGATTGTTATTTAGACAAACCAGAAGTGACCTGTGAAACTATTGAAGGAAAAAAGGACTTAAGAAGAAAAGTAAAAGAACAAGACCTTAAGTAAGGGTGAACATGTTACCCATGAGCAAAAGAATGTAATTCATCCACAAGTTAAAAAGAAATAGTTGTGCATTACAAATAAGCAAAGACTTGGATTGATAGTACATATACCATTTAAAGTTCATTCATTAAAATTAAATATTAGGAAAAAAATTGACCTGACGTGTTGTTGTGTTTTTTACATTATTTTATTTTTCCCAAATATGTATACAGATATGCATTTAGCGATATAACTTTCAAACATAAAGTAGGAAGAATAGTGGGGAATTATTTGAAGATTGAGTTTCATTTACATTCTTCATTACTAAGAATTATGAGACAGATTTGAGTTATCAATTAAACTATCTACAATTTGTTAATAAGTGAAACTATTTCAAATTATCTATTTTCTAGTATAATATAATCTTCAATTAACCTCATATTTTTAGATAGTAGATTAAAACTATGTTGCTCTGGATAGCTTGTATTACATTTTAAAGCTATTAATTATACTATAAAATCTATATGGATTTCTGCCAGTTAGAGGCACATTCTTCATTCCATTTTTTATGCATTTACTGGCTAGCTGGAATTTACCTGTTTTCATGGAAATAATTAAAATATAGAAAAGGTTTGTATAATTCACACATGTGTCCCAGCATATAATCTCTGACAGTATGACATTGTCATCTTAATAGCTCACATTTCCCCCATATTCTAACCTTCAGATCACTTTTGACTTTGTCACTAATAGAACATTAAGCCAATCAGGTCAAATCTATACAGATCCTAGTAGATAATTCCTTGTTTTTATCTACCCCCATTGAAGTTTCTTATCATTGTCAGCTTCAATATAGAAGCCAAACAATTTGGAAACTTGTACCAGTTACATATTATAAACTACCAGTCTGGTATCCACAATGCTTGAGGAACACAGGACCTCTGAATACACCTGCTCCTTTCAATAGCTCAGAATGGCCCTGAGTACTTTTGATTTGTTTTAAATTTATAAAAATACTCAGTACTTTTAAAGGGAATGATTTTTTAAAATTTTATACCCAGTTTAAATAATATCAGAAACTATAATATTTTAAATGCTAATTTCTCAAAAATTTTATCTTATTTGTATGACTAACATTCATAAACTTTACTGCAGGCCTTAGATTTTGTATATAATTGATACTTTTGATCTTAAAGCATAAAAAAAAACTATTTGGGAAAAGTTGATAGAGAGAAATCACTATTTTCCTGATTCTTTTTGAAGATGTTATGTATATGTATATAAATCCAATGTGACATTAATCCTAAGAACTCTACATTATTAAAATGCATTCCCTAAAAAAATGTGAATTATCTTTATATTCTGTCACCTTGTTCTGTTTTGGTACAGACATAGGAATGAAACCTCTTTCATTTTTTTTCCCCACATATTTGGATTAGCATACTTCGCTCTTCAGAAAGAAACAACTCAGTAGACCATCAGTTCCATGTTCTTTTTTCTTTTCTTACGTATGTGTTGAAGAGTTAGGGAAATTGAAATACTTAGAAGACACAAGCACACAAGAAATAAGAAGAATACTTTAATTGAGACTAATTACATGTGTAATAGAGCACATGCTGACTGATTTGAGCATATTAGAGGAGATATTCATTCTGCTGTGTTTAAGGTTGATTAGCATCCGTTAATCAGAGTTTCATATGGTTTCTAGCTTTGGAAAACCAGCAGTGGAATCTTCACACATGGTAGTCATGCTTTAGTAGTGATGTAAGACATTAATTGATAACTTCTTAGAAGAGGAAAGATTCTCATTGGGTAGTGCATGAGTATGTCTTGGTGTCCCAAGCTGAATCCACCATTCCATTATTGCCAGGAATTGTGAAGGCTTGCTGAGTAATGGACCTGTCCAGCAGCTGGGTGCTGCCCAGGCTTCACTGCACTGATACCTTTAAATGTATGGAGCAAGTATGTAGAATTTCAAAGCAAATTAATCACATAGAACCACATGCTATTTGATATTTGTGTGAGTGCATCCCAGAAAGAAACGCTGCTCTATCTCCTGGCTGTTTTGACTGTTGATTCTGTAATGTTTCCAGTTTTCTGTCTTATATTCTTTAGAGAACTGAATGAGTGATGCATAGATTCTTACACTACCAGAGGGCACAATAATTTGCTGGAGTTGCAAGAGTCCTTTAACCCTCATTGAACGTTTCTGAGCTAAGCATCTGTGTCTACCTTGGTTAGTAGGCATTGCCTCATGTCAGCCTAGCTGTTGTACATTTACTGTGAAGAACTGCTCACAATGTTTCTAACAGCATATGCCTGAGACCACAAGTTATAGACTTACACAAAAGAAAGGCCAACCTCTTGGCTAAGCATATCACAGTAGTGAACTAAAACTTTACTACAGAGATCTAAGTGAATTTTTAAGTAATGTGCATACTTGTTTCTACATTTGAGTTACCATGCCAATATGCTTTTATTGGTAAATAATTCGTCATTTTCTAATCCAGCCCCATATAACACATACGGCAGTAGAAATAAGCTAACATGATACCTTCACCATCTGTCTTGATGGATTTGAATTTTAACCCATTACTCAGTAACTATGTGATCCTGAATAAATTAGTTTCTTTACCTCTCTAGAGGGTTCACCACCATCACAACCATCATCACCTTTCTTTGAGTTGGCTTGGCAATGAAGTATATCATTTATAAAATGACTTGTCTAGCATTTTCATTGATAGACATATTTTATTGCATTAATGATCATGCACTGAGGGCCTACACTTTCCAAGGATGTTATCCCTCTTCAACTGAATGCCTTTCCTATGCTACCTCTGATTTGCCTTTCTTGTTGATAATATGATGTTGCATATGGCATATTGTGCTTCCTCCATTGTGATAGTCTTTCATGTAAGGCTGCTGTTATAGAAGTAATCATGAAAAATACAGAGCTGGAACATTCAGTCCATCTTATGGACAGTGATTGAGCCAAGGACACCTATATCATGTCCTATAAAATACCATGCTCTTTTGTCTTCACCTGATGATGAAAAAGATTAATAGGATTTCTTACTCTCTTTAACAATATTCCCCAAAATTTCAGTAACAGATAGGCTTGGGTAGAAAATACAGAAGCTTTTAAAAAAACAAACTTTAGGGTATATGCTTGGACAATATAAAATTGGAATAATGTTTGGCTGGGTGCGGGAAGATGAAACTTCTCAGGTTATTGATATATCTCTAAGAAATTAACAAACATGATTTACTTTTATGTTTATGGGTTATTTATACATCCAGGGAATCTTGCTCCCTTCAGAAGCTCTCTTACTGGTAGAAGTCTGATTAGGAATTGTGTGCATTGCTTCTTGGCCTTTTGGCTAAGATTAAGTGTGATTAGGAATTGTGAAAATTTTTCTTGTCTTATTGCTTGCTAACTTCCCTCTAGCATATATTGTGAACCTATCATGTGAAATGGATTTTTGGAGATACAAAGCTGAGTACTAGAGTGTAGATATGCAACTGTCTGCATCCATCTGGGTAAAGATACAGTAAAGATACTGTGAGAGCAAGGTACTGAGTAGAGTTGCTGAAACATGGAAGGAATTAAGTAGATTTCTGGAAGACCTACAGGAGTTAGATTACAAAGCTCTTGAAAAAGGACTGTATGTTGTCATCAAAAGGGGGAACAACATGGAAAGGGCACTGATTAATTTCAAGATTTTTTTCAGTGAATGATATCTATTTTAAATGAAACAGAATTACAACAAGGAAAGAGAGTTACGGCAAATTGGATCGAAATGGCAACTTCCTGCTGCACGAAGAACTTTAATTTAGCGAAGTTTATATTTAAGGAAAACTATAACCAGGTACCTCAGTATTTTGCTACATTAAAGTTTTATCTAGTTAAAATCATGAGTGGTCTTTATTTATTCTTCCATGTACATTATAAATTCTGAAAAACAAATATAAATGCATTAGTGAATTTGTTCTAGCTGACATATAGAAGTACCTTTATAATGATTAGAGTTAAAAATAAAGCAGCTAAATATTGTACAATCGAGGGCTGAGGGGAGAAAGCTCTAAAGATTCCCAGCAAAGAGCTACTGAAATGATTCTGGCGGCAATTATAAGCCGTGAGCCACGAACATGCAAAGAGGTATCCTGTTAGGGTCACTTACCGTGATGTAGTGACTTAAGCTACCACCTGCAGCTCTGGCATCTCATATGGGCAATTTTTTCAGTTCCAGCTGCTCCACTTCTGTTCCAACTCTTTGCTAATGTGCCTGGGAAAGCAGAGGAGGATGGTACCAGGGCTCATACACGTGTATGGGAGACCCGGATGAAGCTCACGGTTTCTGCCTTCAGCCTGGCCCGGCCATGGTGTTTGCAGACACTGGGGGAGTGGATCAGAAGACAGAAGGTCTCTGCCTTTGTCTGCCTCTCCCTCTTTGTAACTCCAACTTTCAAATAGATAAATTATTTTTTAAAAGGAAGTGTTATGGAAGGGACATCTTTAAGGATATAAGTGAACAGATAGGAGGGAGCACTGAGAAGCAAAGAGGAGTGAAAACTGGTAAGTAAGTTTAGTCACAGGAGATAGGATGTTTACATAGGTGAAAATTGATAATTCTAACATTAACAACTGTCATCAGAATTCTTGCAGAAAGAATCGTTTTCATTCAAAACCTTCTTATATACAAAGATGAGATCTTAAGTCTATAATTTAACCACACTGCTTCTTGCACCATGAAAGGAATGATTGTCCTTACAAATGCAAGTGACTTGGGAGAGTGATGTTTAAAAATGTGGAGAAAGAGCTGTACTGCACCTTAAGATTCAGGTGGTATGTAAAAGTAGAACACAAGAAACTGAAAGATTGGCAGTACAGGAAATCTGAAACACATGACCAAATATCAGAAATTATGACATTGGACATTAGTCTTCCAAACAGAGTTTTACAAAGTCTAATCAATTTAAACGTTAGCATAGCAGACTTCCCTTGCTAGCATATATTTGTCCTTTTTACAAACCATCCATTTATATGAAAGACAATCAATAGACAAAGGGAGTCCCTATCCGTTGGCTAACTCCTCAGTGCTCACAGCAGTTGGAATTGGGTGAGTGTTAGAACCTGAAGCCAGGATTATAGCCCAGGCCTCCCACAGGGTGGCAGAAACCAGATTATTTGACCCATCATTGTTACCTACTGGGGTCTAAATTGCACGACAATGCATTTAAGAGCTCAAATCAACAGGGGTCAGGAGTCTTGTGGCCTAATTCTCCAGCTGCGGTACCAGTGTACCAAATGGATGCTCTTTCAAGTACCCTTTACTCCACTTTCAATTCAGCTTCTGTTATTGGTCATGGAAAGCAGCAGAAGAAACTCCTGCTCCTAGTTTCAGGCCAGTCCAGCTCTGGCTGTTGTGGCAGCCATTGGGCATGTGAAGCCGCAGATGGGAAATCTCTGGGTTTCAAGTAAAGTAAGATGACTATTTTTGTTACAAAGCTTAAACCAGGAATTAGATATCTTTATGTAGTATGTGGACATCTTAACAATTTTTCTAATAATATGTATTTCAAAAATCACTGACAGATTGCCTTACTAAAAACAAAAATACCTGACATTTTTCTTCATCTATCTATACATCACTATCTCTTCATTACCTATTAAAAGTCACTGATATCCTCTCAAACCTACGAAGTTGGGTAGCTATATAAAGGATAACTTTTGCATGCATTGGGATTGCATATGGGTGCCCATTTGTGTTGCAGATGCTCCACTTCCCCTCCAGCTCCCTGCTTGTGGTCTGGGAAAGCAACCAAGGATGACCCAAGGTCTTGGAACCGTGTATTCATGTGGGCAACCAAGAGGAAGCTTCTGGTTCATGGCTTCAGATCAGCTCGGCTCCAGCCATTGCACCCACTTGGAGAATGAACCAGAAGATGGAAGATCTTTATATCCCTTTCTCTGTAAAAAAAATCTGTGTTTCAACAAAAATAAACGAATCATTTTTAAAAAGTCTGATCTCCATTGACATATTAGTAAACACAACACTACCATTCAGGTTCCCAAGCAGAAATCAGGATGGTAGTAAGAGCTGATCACCCTTCACATTCAGAGAATATGCTAGGCTGTATCATTGCCACAAGTCTATACTGTTCTCCACATCTGTTTCCATCACTCAAGTCTGGACCACACTCTACTCTAGGCAATGGTTTAAAACTTGAATGCGCTTTCCTCTGTTGTAACATCTTAAGATTGTTCCAAATATTCATCTGATCATCGTATTCTAGTAAAAGCATCTGAAGTTCCACTTTGCCATTGGAAAAATATGTTCTTCTGTTTATTCACAAGATATTGTCCATGTTTGAGCCTTTGCATTTTCAAAATCATCTTTAGCCATTCTTCTTTACATTCTATTTACTACAATCAAGTCTATTCTGAAATGTTTTTCGTTTCCTTGATTGTATAGTCCTTTAAACTTATTTCCAGAGATAATGTAACATTTAGGGCAATTTCCTTGATCATAAATTAGTTGCCCCACAATAGAGTTTTTCAGCTTTTCTGCAGTAACATTTATCTTACTTTAATAAATTACTCCCTAACTTTTGTTATACCTACAAAATATAAGTTCCTGGCAAGGAAATATTATGTTATTCATGAGTGTAACCTCAGAAGTTGGGAGAATGCATAAGGATGAAATTGTTAAATCCTAGTGTAGCTTTTCCTTGTATATCATCATTCTAATATTACTACAAGAATAAACATACAGAAATATGAATAAATATACAAGAACAAGAATATTGACTTGCATATAGTCAATATTCTTATATATTTACAAGAAGCCATGACTTAGAATTTGATTGTCACTTCAAAAAGTAATTAAAATATATTGCTAAGCAACAGTGACAAAAATGGTTTTAGAATAGAGAATGATGTAGACATCCTATAAATCAGCTGACATGACTTCTTATGTTGCTGCTGAACGATCTGAGAAAAACAAATCTCTCCTACTTCCTGTCCTCACTTCAGAAAGCACAGAACCACATTGTGATTATAAACAGCTCCGTGACCTTACACATTTGACTTCTATCAACCTCAAAGGAATTAATAACTTCTGTTAGGACTATTGAAGAATATAAAAATCTACATTATCCAAAGAGTTAGAACCAGCTTCCTAAACAGCAACAAGTGTAGAAGTGACCTAAGCAAAGGAGAAAGGCACAGTTTAGCAGAGAATGAGGAATAGTGGTCACTTGGGATTTTCCTGAGAATCAGAAATCTGTATTCTGATCAGGGTTTCTGTAATAGTGTGCATACTCAAAATATAGACTATCCAGAGGTCCAAGGGTAACCTGATATCAGATGACCAGTTTGATAACATTTTTTTGCAAATGGATCCAATGGTGTCTATCGTCTAGTGAAAAATATGGCTACAGGCTTCACTGCCTAGGATAATTTTTTGAATGTTAAAAATTTAAAATTTCTCTTACTCAGGTACCATTAAATTCCTAGCATTTTAAAATGGAAAAAGAGCCAGGAATTTTCATGAAATTATAAATCAATCCATTTTTAAGTTGTGTTGATAATCAGTGTCTGATATTTCCCACGGCATATTTCCTAGGTTAGATACCTGATTCTGCTTCTGTCTCCAGCTTCCTGCCATTGCAGATATCAGGATACAGGAGTTGTAGGATAACTATTGATTCTTGCCACCGTTGTGGGAGACCGAGTTATATTTTTGTTCCACAACTTTGTTGCTGGCTGAACCTTGGGCATAGCAAACATCTGGTGAGTAAATTAGCAGCTGGGAACCCTCTCTTTACCTGCTACTCAAAAAAAAATTAAGAAAAGTATTTTAAAAAGAGATTACATTAATTGCATTTCAGCGAGAAATTCTGTTACTAGAAATTTATCCTAAGGAGAAAATTAGTTGATTCATTTATTTATTTGTCAGTTAACTTGTTTGCACAGCATATACTGATTAATATTTACTTCATGTTTGATTATAAAACATTAACATATTGCACAACAAAATCATTAATCTTATGAAGCTTACACTTCAATAAAAAAATCAAAGCCTTTTCAGGCATTTAAAAGCTAACTCAAATAACTAATAACAAAAATAAGAGAAAGATCATACACTGCTTATAGTCTCTAACCATCTTACTTTTAGGGACATGTCATTTAAAGGGACACAAATTGTTGAAAAGGTCTAGCCATGTGAGAGCTGTGTGAACTATGAATTTCTTACACAGTAGGGAAAACATGCATGGAAACTCCAACACACAAACACAAAAATAATAAAATGAGATACATGAGAAACAAAAGGAAGATTCAGTATTGTTAGTTGGTAAAGGGGATGGTGCAGACAGAAGCGAAGACACTATTTCAGGAAACATTCAGACTCATTCCATTGGTCTTTGTGGCCAGTAAAGTAGTTTAAATGTGATTCTAAAGACGATGGAGAGTCATCAAGGGTTTTTAAACAAGCAGAAATAAGAGATGAAACAGGATGTCCATTTGAAATGTTCATTCTGGAAGCGTTGTAAATAATGGAAGGGAAATGGACATAGATACTGCCTTCAGTACCCATTATAATTTTTTTTAAACCTAAAAAATACTTTTAAGAAGAGAATTATTTATTTTTTTCTATGTAGTATTTATGAATTAATATACTTTATCCCACAGGAAAAAATATTTTAGGGAGAAAAACCTCCTCCATAGGAAAACATCCTATATTTGATTCAATTTGCAGTCATTTCTTAATGTAGACTGACATTCTTTCCCAGTAAAAACCATGTTGAAATTCTTGTCCATTTAATTCAGTATTTCATTCTAAGCTTGGTACTCTTCTGCCAATGCATGTGGTTTCATAATTTCTCATTAACTGTCAATGGACAGTGAACATACATCTTGGTAAATTCTTGTGTGTTCCTTAAAGAAAATAAGCCTAATTTTAGGATGTTTCCCTAGGCTGTGGTCCTTATAACTCAAAGAAATTGAAAAATTTTCATTAAAAGAGACCTGTTTTTATCTTCTGAGGATAGGCTAGCTCTTCATCCCGAAGGACTGACTGGTAAAGATTACAAAGTGGCTACAGCATCAAACTCCTGAGTCCTCCTCCAGCTGCGTTATCTTAGCCATACACGACTACTACATAGGTCCTGGGGTGTCTGAAGGTTGCTTGAGCATATTTTCTGAAAGGGCACTACTTTCTTGTTGCTGTCTGTTAAATATTGTAACATTTTACTATGGTTAAAAAAAAAAGTAATTTACCCAGAATTGCAATCTACTTGGTAGATTTTTCATCCTTCCAAAAAGACGGGAAATAATTTTTCTTCCTTCAAGTGCTAGATGCTGATTCTCCTGCTCTGACCACTTTATGACCCCTCCCTGTAACACCTTCTCCTTGGTTTCTCATTGAAAATAGCTTAGCCTTTGCGCTTTCTTGCCCTTGTATATCTTAGCTTCTTAGTGCTTTTCGAAATTGTCCTTTACTCCATATCACAATTATTAACTTAAAGTTATTAAATCAAGGCTTCCAAGTATAAACCCAACCTCTTTGTGCAATAACTCAAGTCACCCAAGAAGCTTCTGGTCATTTGAAAGCTTAGTTGTGGGGTTTAGAGATTTGATCATGATATTGATGACCAGTTAAATATCATCAAGACCAACAGATGCTCCTTTGAGGATTTTCTTTACCACCACGGTTTTCTAAGAACTTAATACATGTTTGTTACTTAAAGTAAATATCATAAACGGTATACCTTCATTACAGAAAAATTAGACATTAGCAATAAATTAATTATAATCTTACTACCTATAGAGAACATAACACTCATGAGATATTAATATTTATGGCAAAATAAATTACACATTATCTTTGGACATTTCACACCAGTAATCTCATATTTAGACTTTATTTATCAGCAGTCAT
>NW_024467046.1:0-28275 GCF_017591425.1 Ochotona curzoniae
AGAAGAATGAAGCAGCAAAAGAGACTGAAAAGGTGCCTCCAGATAACAGAAGAGTAGCCAGGAATATAAAATCAAGAAAAGAAGGAAAGTCAGCAAGGAGAAGGCTCAACTTGGCAAACTCTGCTAAGGAAATGATTTGACAAGGCCTAAAGTGTGTTTTCTGAATATGACAACACAGAGGTCACTGAAGACTTAACAAGATGCATAGTTGTTTTCACTGGCATAGATTATAATAAATGGAAAATTTATACATCAGCTCAATATCTGACAGTTATAGTAGTTATAAAAATGTGCAACAAAATACCGTACTGATAAACAGAGCTCAACAAAATGCAGGAAAAATGTGTATCATGAATGGGAAAACAAGTATGGTTTAAAATCTGAAAATTAATCTAAGTTAAGATTCAGTACATTAATAGTGAAAATCACATGATAATCTCAATATATGCAGGGAAAAATCCAATAGAATTCAATACCTTTTAGTGGATAAAAAAAAATCCAAAAAAAAAAAAAAAAAAAGAATAACAGAAGGGAATGTCCTAAACTTGATAAGAGATATTTAAGAAAAATCTACAGCCAACATACCTGATAGTGTTCCCCCATTCAGTTTAGGAATAAAACAAAGACATCCACCTCTATTTGCAGATAGTATGATCTTTTGTACACAAACTCCTAAGGAGTTCACTAAAATGTAATATGTAGGTCAGCATTGTAGCATGGTGTATTAAGCTGCTACCTGTGGTGCCCAAATTCCACATAGGAGCAACAGTTTGAGTCCCAACTGCTCTGCTTACAATCCAGCTCTCTGCTTGTATGTCTGGGAAAGCAGTAAAAGATGACTTAAGTAGTTAGACTCCTGTGCCCATGTGGGGACCTAGATGGAGTTCCTGGCTCCTGGATTTGGCCTAATCCAGCCCCATTAGTTCTGGCCATTGGGGACGTGAATCAACATATGGAAAATCTCTTTCTTTATCTCTGTCTCTATATGTCACTCTTTCAAATAAAATATAAACCTTAAAAATTCCTAATACAATAAATAAATACATTCAGTCATTGATAGGATTTAAGCTCAAAACAAAAATTGATTGTATTTTTATGCAGCATTACAAAATAATCCAAAAAAATAAATATTTCTAAAATAATTTCATTTATAATGGGATAAAAAAGATTAAAATGTTTAGGAAAAAATTATCAAAATTAACCAAAAACTTACACTGTTAAACCTACAATACAGAGGGAAGAAATTAAAGAGCTCAATTATGAAAGGCCATCACATGTTCATAGACTGGGGAACTTCATGCCGCTGAGGTCAGGCTGTTCTGCAGCAATTCCCATGAGTAGTTCAGCTAACTTGGCTTATTATGTAAGTTGGGAAATGAAAAGTCTAAGTTTTCCAACTTTGTTCCTTGTCATGATTACATGGCTCTCTTAAAATTAATGATTTTCACCTTTATGTATTTTTGGTTCTTTTCATACTATGTGAAGTTTAGCACAATAGTAAGTTTCTGAGAAGAGTTCCAGTAAGCTGCCTTTAGCCTGAGTGTGGCTATTGCTGGCATTTGAGGAATAAACCAGTGAATGGAAAATCCCTTTCCATCTGTCTGTTTCTCATTCACTTCAAAGAAAATTTTTAAAAATTTAAAGATGAGTAAAGTATCTGAATAGATATTTCTCAAAGGAAAATTTTAAAATATCCAATAAGCATGTGAAAAGTTGCTCAACATCATTAGCCTTTAGGGAAATTCCAGTGAGAGAGAGAGAGAGAGAGATAGAAAGATGCCACTTCGCACCCACTAAGTTGCCTACCGTAGAAAAAAAAGAAGAATAAGAAGAACAAGAAAATGTGGCAGAAGTTGGAATTTCATCCACTGCTGACAGGATAATAAAATGGTACAGATACTTTGGAAAACAACCTGTCAATTTCTCAAGGCTCAAATTTAAAGTAAATATATGATCTCATATACATATATATGTATGTATGTATGTATATACATATATATTTGAAAACCAATGTTACAGATAGAGGAGGAGAGATAGAATCATTCCCTAGATGGTTGCAACAGCCAGAACTGGGCCAGGCCAAGCCCAGGATCCCGGAGCTTCTTCCCACATGAGTGCAGGGCTCCAAGCACTAGAGCCATCTTCTGCTGCTTTCCTAGGTGCAGGAGCAGTGAGCCGGTCTCAAACCAGCACCCATATGGGATGCTGGCATCACAGGTGGAGTGTAGTTTGCTATGACACAATGCTGGACCCTACCCAATAGAATTCAAAAACTAATAGACAAGCCTGGAAAATAGCATGAGCAAAATGGAACATGGTATTTGCTTTCTTCATACTTACCATTCTATCAAGAGGATAGATCATGAACCAGAGATTACGTAATATGTCATTTACTTATCATCAGGATGATCATGGGTCCTGTAAAGCCTTGAGAGTACATAGCAAGAAGTCATTTAGCTTCATGCCCGTTTTCCATTATTTCCCAGCACAGTACTTTCAGAGAGAAGATATTCAATAGCTATTTTCTTTCTCTGAGTATACAAAAGCTGAGAGAGATAGAGAATGATAACTTCACGGCTTGGAGTTCAATAGCTGCTCTGATAGTATAAGTATTCATTTTATTTTAAAAAGAATTCAACAACTATATAACATAGGTGCTTCCCTCAAGGAGTTCAAAATTTACCAACAGAAGAGATAATATAAAGACACACAAATAAAAAATATGACAATATGATTGAGACCCTTAGGGCAGAATTTTTCCATTCTGTTTATTACCTGCAGGCTGCAGGTGACAGCTGTCAAGTGACCCACAGGCCACTCAGAGAAGGATAGACAGGACACAGGCATCTCCCTGCACAGAACTTCATTTTTAAAATATTTTATTTACTCAAAGTTCAATGATGAATGAACACACCTAAGAGAGTATGACACTTGTTAGATCGATTGTAAGACTTTCTTTTGATTAAGTTTAATTAACACAGAGAAATGCACTCCAAGAGAAATCTAACCTTAACCTGATTATGTCCTTTACACTAAGACATGGTCACCTGCACGACTCTTATGCTGACTCCTGAGTAAATTCAGGCTAAACTGAAAGGTCACGACTAACTGTTGGCAAAAATGGGAATAAGATCATTTGAAAGGTCCTCTATACTCTTTGTCATCACACGTATAGCAGTAGCCTGGAGGCTTTAGGATTTGTTGTCAAGACTTCCAAGCAGGAAAAGACAATAAACAGGGAAGGAACTTGATCCAGGACCGACTCTTTTCTCTCTGTATCTCCACTCCTGACATTCAACTACCTTCTGGTGTCCAGGGTTATAAAGACTAGTCCTTTTAGGGAAGTGCATTGAATGGTTTGCTTTGGGTTTGTTCACTTGACACTGCTGTTTCCTAGTGTTCCCTTCATGGAACATCTGCATAAAAATCAGGAATCAATATTAAATGCATGTTCCTGAATCCCAACCCAGAGCTACTGAGTTGGATTCTTTGAAACTGAAAACAAAAAGCTTCCATTTGCAGGAATCTGGTTAAGTGATTCCGTTTCTGGTTAAGCCATAAGCACTTGCCTGCTCTTCCTTCGTGGTCCAACAGTCACACTGCATGAGTATGGTTGATGCAATGTCCAGCAGTGCCCAGTGGGTTGCCCATCTCAGGGAAGGTTTAGGGTTTTAATGGAGGGTGGGCTCTGAGGATTCCACCTAAATAGGGACATTTCAACTACCAGGACAATGTGGTTGCACTTTCTCTTTCATTCCTTCTATGTTACTTCCTGAAAGTCTTTGTTTTGTCCTTCTCTATTTCAGATCCTTTCACCAATGTAAGGGTACTTTTACAAGTTTTGAGGGAAAATGGAACTAAAAGATAAATTTATTTGAATCCATGCATATGAGAGATTTCCAAAAGGTTTGTAACAAATGCATAGCATGGAAAAAAAATTCTGTGCGGATTTCAAATAATTTTACACCCAATTAAACTTATCTTTTAATTCCTTTTTCCAACACACATTCTAAAGTATCCTCATATATGTATCAGTTAGGAAACCAGTGAAACCTTAGATTTATACATGATTTTATAACTTTAGGCTTACCAACTGGATTCTGCAGAATGCAACTGCAACCAGACATGACTAAAAACTGTCCAGATTTTCCAAGGTAACCATTTAAGTATTATGGGAAAAAGAACACTAGTGGAGAAAAAAGATATTATTCTGAAATACATTCGAAAACTAGTGAATTTAAAGTAAGCATGTTTCTTCACCATACGAAGTATCGTAGCTTTCACCATAAGAGGTCTTCATAAAATTCACAAGAAATGCATATTATGAAAACTCCATGCACAAATTTCATATTTCACAAACCTATCTGCGAATCAAGTTCCTGTGAGCTTTTTGAAGCACCCTTGTTTGCTTGTGTATTTCCCAGACATGCCATCCAAGTACATATCCTAGCTTTTCTCAGGGAGACTCTTGAAGCTGTCCTGCCTGAAGATCTCTTTGCAAAGGCTATTCTAGGTTTCAGCAGGCTGCCTGCCCCTCTGTCACACTCATGCTACACAACGATTCAGACTTCTGCTGTTATAAAATATTGGGGGGGGGGAGTTTCATTTCAAATATTTAAGATTACAATGTAAAGTTCTAAATGAGTACTTTTTTGTAGAACAGATGTTATTTCCACAAATAATTCATTTCTATTTTCTTCTTTCTAAAGTTGTTTCTATCATTTTCCTGGAAAAGGTCAGGTCTTCCTTATGCGCAACTGCTTGAGTTTTCTTAGGCAGATCATAAAACAGCTAAATAATAAGATTCCATGGGATAACAATGCAGATTTCATTACAACAGCTCACAGAGACTAGAAAAGGCAGTGACAATTTCAGGGTTGCACTGGGGTAAATACATCCAAATTCATCTTTCAAATCCATTGCTATGTAGGTAAAATAAGGACCTAATGGATGTTGATGTTGAATTTTGCTTGCACCCTCTACAGAGCTAGGCTGTGATGTTATCTGGGAGAAAGACGCCAACACACACATTTGCTACCAACTCAACCTGCTGTCATCTCTTTCCTGGACTGAGGCACATTCATCATGCCAGATGCAAGGAGGTGCTCTACTAAGCATTATGGATGAAGCTGAAGAAAATTTCCTAAGGAGTGAGTAGGTGGATTGTGCACATGCTCATTGATGTAGTAAAATGTTGAAAACTCTATCAGTGTATGAAAAAGCATATTGTGGGGTAAGCGTTTTTCTTAGGAAATATTTTTTAAACATTGATCAAACCTAAGATTTTCGCATGACCCATGGCCCATTCTATCTGGCACCCACTGAAGTCCTCCTTACTGTTTCCATCTTGTGGAAGAGAGTTTGAGGCCACTACAAATGTCCTGTAAGAGTTCAGCTCCGGCAGGTTCATCAGGAGACATCCAAACTCAGGGCTGATTCTGGTTCTTTGTGGGGTTCTTCACTAGGTACCTTCCACTTTTAAATAATTAAGTAGTCTAATCCACAGTCTAATCCATCACTCTAATCCATCACAGACTTTCTGGGGGATGCCAAAGGACTTAAAAATTAGAGGGAAAAAGATAAGAGCACATTAGCAGGCTTTACATAAGACAATAATACAAGATGTCATCTAATATGTTAAAAATCATTACTTGTGTTCCCTCATCGCTAAACTCTCCTTTTCTCCTTTCTAGCCTAGTTATACTTATGTGCATGTACAAATGACTCTTTAAACACTCTTTGATACATTAAGAATTGACACAAAATTAGTTTAATTTAAACTTCCTGACACTATTTTTCAACTGTATTGCACAAGTAGTGCATGTTTATTTTAGAATAATTTTGAAATTTCAAGTTTAGGGAGTAAAATGAATGGAAAAGCTGCATAATTTCACAATATAGAGACAGCCGCCATATAATCTGAAAAATGTACTAACAATACACACGTATTTATATAACACTATGTAAAAAGAGTATACATTATATAAAAACATGAAGTGGCTATTTCCTAGTGGACAGGAGAAGAAGCAGAGGGCCGACTGTTCAAGTCTGAATCCTGACTCTACCACTAGGAGCCAGAGTTCTCCTAGTAAGTTGCTTGATCACTCAGTACCCCAATTTCACCCTCCAGTATGTGGAAAGAGTGAGCATTGCTTACTTCTTGCTGTGGAGTATGTTCTATAATGCAGATGAAGTCTGGGGAAAGTTCCTGATACATGTAACACTTGATATGTGCTAACCATTTGAAAACAATCATGCAGAGTTTGGTAATGTGCTTACTTCATTTTCCTGCCTACAACGAACACCTATTCCTCTCTAGAACTATAAATATGTATTATAATTTTTAATGGTAACCAACGAGCATTGGTTGACAGTAATGTGATAACCTCATCTCTTCCTATTCAGGCTAAATAGAATTATTTATTTAGTTTTATTTAGTTTTATTTGTATTTACTTACGTTTATTTAATATTATGCTAAAGCATCCATGCACATGCTATTCTGCATAGCTCGCCAATTATTTCTCTATAGATGTATAGAAAAAGAGTCACTGGGTGGAAGAAGGAAACTCTAAAGCTTTTGAAAACTATTCGTACTTTTCAGAGGGATTGTAACCATCTCCACAGCCATGCAAAAATGAGGAATCAGCACTGAAGCTGATTTGACAGAGTCGTGTTGCAGGAAAATACAAATTCTCAAAATCACTCTTAGCCTGTAATTATTTTAATGTAAAAGTTTGCACATCATTTATTCATTTCAGTGCTTTCTATCTTATATGTGAGCATTTCTCATGAGAAAGCTTGAACTTGAGGAATACCTTCCAAATAGGTTATTCTAGAGTCTCTGATTTAAACACATTTGGTGAGATGGTATAGCACACAAATCCTTTGCCTGTGGTGCCAGGATCCCATATGGGCACCAGTTCAAGCGCCAGCTGCTTCACTACACATTTAGCTCCCTGTTTATGATCTGAGAAAGCAGTAGAAGAAGGCCCAAAGCCTTGGGACCCTGCACCCACATGGGAACCCAGAGGGAGATGGCTCCTGGCTTTGGATCAACTCAGCTCCAGCTGCTGAATCCATTTCATGAGTGAACCAGCAGATGGAGGATCTTTCTCTCTTTCTCTCCATAAATCTGATCTCCCTTTCCAAGTAAAATGAATTAATCTTTTAAAAAAATTAATAAAAAGATAGATAGTTAAATAAATACCTCAATTCTATCATTTGTTTTCTGGAATTATTTAGGAAGATGGGTTCATTAATAAAGACAAACCTGGTCTGACCAAGGTATTTTTTTAAATGATGAGGATAGCCTAACATTTCTTGCCAACCAATGGTGAAACATTAATTATGCTATAAAGAACTTTTTAAGTTGTCTCAAATGCTAAGAATAGCCAAAGAAATTTAGATTTGAATTTATATTTCAGTATTTTGGATTAATTTGGGCCTTTTTTTTTTAAAGACTTATTTACTTTTATTGGAAAGGCAGATTTACAGAAAGGACAGAGAAAGCTCTTAATCCACTGGCCCACTCCTCAAATGGTCAAAATGGCCAGAACTGAGCTGATCTGGAGCCAGGAACCACGATCTAGGAGTCTCTTCAGGTCTCCCATGTGGGTGGGACAAAGGCTTTAGACCAAGGTTTTAGACCATCTTTCACTATTTTCCCAGGCCATAGCAGATAGCTGGAAAGACAATGAAGCAGCCAGGACTTGAAGGGGTATCCATGTGGGATGCTTATGCTTGCAGGTAGAGGATTAGCCAATTGAGCCATCACATTGGCCCCCTAAATTGGACATCCTTAAATACAGATTTTAAATTATGCAATAATATTTATGTGCTATGAAAACATCTGGATTTCAAAATCATTAATTAGCATTTTAATTATATTATTTAAAAATAGCTAGCAATTGGGCCCGGCACGGTGGCGCAAGTGGTTAAGGTCCTTGCCTTGCACGCCCCGGAATCCCTTATGGGCGCTGGTTCTAATCCCGGCGGCCCCAGTTCCCTTCCAGCTCCCTGCCTGTGGCCCGGGAAAGCAGTCGAGGACGGCCCAAAGCTTTGGGACCCTGCACCCGCGTGGGATACCCGGAAGAGGCTCCTGGCTTCGGATCGGCATAGCATCAGCCGTTGCACTCACTTGGGGAGTGAATCATGGGACAGAAGATCTTCCTCTCTGTCTCTCCTCTCTGTATATCCGCCTTTCCAATAAAAACATAATAAAAATAAATCTTTAAAAAAAATAGTTAGCAATTATATTATTTAAAATAGATAATCTGGATTTGAAACATAGAAGTGTCTTCCTATCTTGTCAATCCATCTTTTATTTTGCCTATTGCTACTACAAATGCTGTTCTATGATTTAATCAAATGATATGGGAAAGAGTGATCAAATGATATGGGAAGGAGTGATCATTAGCAAGAGACTCCACGTTAATACCACAGGGAACTGGAATGTTGAGGCCCATGTATGTTATGCTGTTAGTTAAGTAATTTATGTGATCTCAAAATCATAAAACAACATGTTGTGTTTTCTTATGAGGGTTTGATTCTTTCTATTCTTGTATTAAAATGTATTAAAATGTCTACCCACTAAAGATGATACAGTGTTGTTATGTAAATCAGCTGACCTCATTAAATGGGTAATTATACAGTCTGCCATCCAGGGTGAGACTTCTGACAGTAAAAGGCACCGCAACTGATGACTATTCTGGAACTACCTGGACAAACCATGAGTTTTTCAGGCAAACGAGGACATACACATGCCCTGCTTTTAACTCTTAGCTATCAGGGTTTTAATCTCAGCCTGGACCTTTGCATCTTACAGTAAACTGGATTCTGAAACTGACAAACCATTAGAGAACAATGCTCTCCTTTTAAAAATGAGATTGGTAAATGGCAACATAGGAAAGTGGCACAAAATTATCCATTTTTACTAGATGTTTCTCATGTTCTTTTTGTCCAAATTTTATTGCACAAGACATTTGTGTTTATTCTATGATAATTTTGTAAAGCTCAAGTCAAGAAAAAGTGACAAAAATTGCAAATAATGCTCTTGTTTCCATAGCACACACATGAATGCAAATGTTTAGTCCTGGCATCTGTAACAGTTTTTCAAAATTTGCTTTTATCTGAAAGACAGAGACAAAGTTTACGCATTTGTTAGTTCACTACCCAAATGCTCAACAACTAGGGCCAAAGCCAGGACCCTACTCAGAGTTCTCAGGACCCTACTCATATGCTGATTAGCTTTCTCCCAAAAACGTATGGAATTAAAACGTGAGCGCTAGAACAGGTGCCACAGAGCCAGCCTACCATGAAACTCCCACCCCAAGTTGTGGAAACAGCCTTGAGTGTGGGCACTGCACATTGCACACAGCTTCCCTACTCAGGATGGCACTGCACACTCTGAGCCCTTGGATTCTGCTGCCCCTCTCGGCCAGACAGTCCCTATAGCTGTTATAATACACAGCTCCCTGGCTGCTCTGTCCCTGCAGGCTGTCCTATCTTTTGCTGTGCACGTTGTGAGATCCCATCACCTACCCGCCCCCCACCCACCCTACCCTCCTGTACCTTCTAAAACCCTGAAGCACATGAACTCCCATAAATAAAATGGTCTCAAATTTGTGGCACCCTTAGATTAGGTTGTCAACCATGATAAGATCACCTTTCTGGATGCTTGGATGAAACAATTCATAAGTAAACTACAGTCAGGGGGTTTTAGTGGACTGTCGTGTTTTGCAAAATGGTGGAAACAACAGGATGGGGCTTAGTAGTCCATAAGCCTTTTTCTGGCACTGACTGGGATTGCCTTATGACTCCATGACCTGGAATTGGGAAAAACAAAACCCTTGCATTTTTTTTGAAACTTCATGTTGTCTATTTCAGAGCAGATGAGCAGTGAAGCAGTGGAGGTATGGACTGGTCTGAATCAGCTGGATGTGAATGCTGGCTGGCAGTGGTCTGATGGGACGCCGCTAAGATATCTGAACTGGAGCCCAGGTACCGTGGTGTTTTATTAAGTTTCCACTTGTGGCACAGGAAATAGCCTTCCCTGGTGAATCTACATGACATGTTGTCATAAAGGTGGTTTATCAACGTTCATAAGCCCCGCTGCATTTCTACAAGGCAAGCTTCTCCAGACTAGAAGATGAGGCCAAAAGGTAAGTTGACTCAGCTGAGGCTGCAGTAGGGTTTGCATCAGAGCCAAGATTGTGGTCTGCTGTCTTAAAAAAATAGCAACAGATCACAAAATATCTCTCTACAGTACAACAAAATTGGTTCTTTCACAGCCTTTGGGAGATCACGTAATTGCTTTGCCTGAACTTTACCTGCAAAATCACAGACCCCTCTATACCAAAAGAAAAGAATCTCCTCGATGCTAAAATCGCATTCTGCATACTTTAATCTCTCCTCAACACACATGCTGTATTTTTCAGAGACACATTTTGAACCATTTGTCGAATATCACTGTGGAACTTTCAATTCACTGATGCCAAGAGCCTGGAGGAGTCGAGACTGTGAGTCCACCTTGCCTTACATATGTGAAAAATACCTCAACCACACGGATGATGACACAGTTGGTAAGTATTGTAATGTTAAGTGACTCTCATGTGTTGCTTGCCTTCTCAATCAATACACATTCTTTCACTTTTATCTTAAAAACATCATACTTAAACTAAGCTAAACTTTGTGTTTTGATAATTAAAAATGTATAACTAGCTAATATCCAGTATTCTAAAGGTTCTCTGAAGTGGACAAATGCCTATAGGTTTTTAGTATAAACTAAAACAAAATTTCCTACACATAGCAAATAGTTTGTTCAATTCTTAAAAATAAAAAACAAAAATCTACAACTGGGTTTTAGTCATTTAGTTTGTGTTAGAGAAACAAACTATTCTCCCTTTTACCTTTTAGCTCTGAATTCTATATTTCCTCTAGAAAGTAAGCACAGATTGGAAGATAGTTTTGTTAAATCTTCCACTGATTTTTAAATTATTTTTAAGCTGATACATAATTATATGTGTTAGGGGAACAGTACAATTTTTTAAAGGATTTAAAAAATTTATTTGAAAGGCAAAGCTACAGAGAGAAAAGGAGGACAAAGACAAAGAGGTTGAGTCAGGGAGAAGGTGAAAGAGAGAGAGAGAATCTTGCACTGCTGGTTCACTCTCCAAATGGCCACAACGACAAGGGCTGGGCCACACCCCATGCTGGGAGTCTGGAGCTTCTCCTAGGTCTTTACCATGTGTGTTCAGGGCCCCAAGAACTTGGGCCATCTTCTGCTGCTTTCCCAGACATGGAAGCAGGAAGATGGGCTGGAAGTAGAGCCAGGACTCCAGCTGGAGCCCATACGGCATGCCAGAGCTAAAGGTGAAGTTTTAGCATGCTGTACCACAACACTGGCTCCCAGTATAATGCTTTGATCCATGTATACTTTGTGTAATAATCAAAACAGCTTACTATTACCTATATGATAACATTTATCTTATCTTTGTGGTCAGAACACTCAAAATCCTCTCTTCTAGCAACTTTATCTCCCCACTATATAATGTAACCCCAGAACTGCATTTAAGTGTCTTGATTTCCTATTTCATTGATTTTTCTAGCACACCTGTATTTCTTATTCAGAACACATCCTGATGAAATAACATTCAAAACTTTTAGATGCCATAAAGGCTTGAGGAATACCTAATTGCAATCCAGTGCCTGAAATCCAATTATTTGTTTTTTTTTAAGGACTATTATTTCTTTTAGTATCTGGGGGAGTTAATGTTTTAACTCGGAAAGTAGAGATAAAAACAACCATTTTTAAAAGAATCATTACAAGAATAAAGCAGCAATTCTAGAGTTAAGATAATAAACTGAACCATCATTTTCAAAGATTATTATTGCCAAGTGGATCTTATCTTTTTTATAACCTTGGAGATGCCAAGCTTAGAAATGCCACTGAATGTGGAGGAGAGAGTGGGAAAGAAGCCGCTTCCTGTCATTTTTTCTGTCAAGATTATATTCCCATCATTCTGAGAATTTGCTGAAATTGTTACTGGATATTACTGTTCATGTCATTCTACCACTATCTTCTTTCCATGCTCCTTTCTCCATTTCTTCTGTCACTGTGATTTCTATTTCCTCTGCCTGCCTGAATTCCCTCCTGCCACCTTTGTTTTCATCTGTTTTATCCATTCCTGTGACCTCTGCACAGTACAAATTGAAGTCAAATGACCAGAATTGGGGGTAGTGACACTCAGCTGGTTTGAAATATTTGCTGTTGCTTCGTCAAATTCTTTTGAGGGGTAGGCCAGTGCCTTCAGATTGTACTGCTATGATTTCAAAATCTCTGCTGGTCCTGTCCTTGTTCCAGCTGGAGTTTCCCTTTTATCTTTGCATCTTGACTTTAGAGACTGAACATTTCACTTTTAAACACTGCTCTAAGTTTTTTAGATTACAGACTACGTGGGTTGATGATATCACAATGTTCTCATAGTTTTTGACTATGAATCTAATTACTACCAGAGTCCCAGAAGCAACTTTCAATTTGTTTGCTTACCCAACAGTAGCAAAGACTCATCTAACAGAATTAGTTCTGAAGAGTGAGGGGGCCCCTGGCTGTGATTAATACAATATAATTCTAAAATTAATACAATATAATTCTAAACAGCTTTTGGAAAAAGAATGGCAAGCATTCCCCAAACACCAAGGCTCTGCAATTCCTGTAAGTGCTGCTCATCGGCATATCCACCCAGGGTGACACCACAGGCAACCAAAGGTGGCTGTCCAGGTGACATTTCTGTCAACCCTGTGCTGGAGAACACAGTCTGAATGTGGACTCTTTTCAGCAGATGATAACTGTGTGCCCCGTTCACGCCCTGCATATAAAGTCCCTGCACTAGAACTTAAACTGTGTTCCAAAACATCACTCTTTGTGCCAGGTGAAAAGAGTTCACAGATGGAAAATTTACTGTTCAAGATTCTATTTGGTCCTAAGTCTCTGTCATTGCATGACTGTTGCCACAGCTTCTGCTTCTCCTTACCTGACAGTTCCCAGATCAAGAAGGGAATCCTACACTAGATCCTCCTCAATG
The DNA here is from genome assembly GCF_017591425.1 of Ochotona curzoniae. Classification (NCBI taxonomy): domain Eukaryota; kingdom Metazoa; phylum Chordata; class Mammalia; order Lagomorpha; family Ochotonidae; genus Ochotona; species Ochotona curzoniae. The sequence continues at coordinate 13,084 of NW_024467046.1, forward strand.
CAGAAGGTCTAGAATTCCATGACTTATTTCCTAGGTTTATCTTTTTCATGTTGTAAAAATTATCACACTGATGACCATTTATACAAAGGGTACTAAGTAAAATACTTGTGGAAATGACATTGTTTTTGTTTGTTTGAAAAGAAAAAGATGCTTGGAAATATTATGCCACCCATTGTGAGCCTGGCTGGGAACCCTACCATCGTAATTGCTACAAACTTCATAAAGAAGGAAAGACTTGGAATGAGGCTTTGCATGCTTGCCTCTCTAGTAACAGCACGTTAGTAGACATACGCTCATTAGCAGAGGTGGAGTTTCTTATCACCTTGCTTGGAAATGGTGAGTACAGCTTTGCCTTTGAGTTAAAAGCTAAGTTTTCTTGTGTCTTGAAAATAAACTGAAAATATGTCATGGTGAAAAAAATTAAAAGAAAAAAATGAGAAAGGAAAGAAGGGAGAGGTTAGGAGTCGAGGTGAGAGGAAGGGTTGGGCATGAAATGTCACCATGTGCTTAAATCTGTATATATGAAAAACAAGTTCACTTACCGCAATCCGCAATAAATCAAAATGTCTTAAAAAGTAGAAGAGAACAGAAATAATAATAGAAATTATTGTAGTAATATATGGAAAACTCTAATTCCATTGCAACAAATATCAAATAATTCCAGCATCTGCCCAAATAAAAGTTTGAGTTAGACTACCATAACTATTTTTATTAGCAGAGTTAAAACACATTTCAACTATTTAGAAGACCTTATTTATGACACATATATTTGAAATTTCCAATTAATATCCACACAGAGTATAAATTCATTAGACTGTTATGAAATAGGTGTTCAGGAACTTTGCAATGTATTCATACATGCCAGATATTTAAATTTTTTTAAAGGCAGAGGTCATTTTCTGAAACTGTCAATAAAAAAGCTTAAATTTGTAATTCAGCATTATGTCCACGCGACAGCAGTAATGTGTAGAAGTGATATAATGCAGGCAGTAAAGAGAATTTGGGGGCAAATGACAAGTTTAAATAAATTTGAGAAGTGGTACTAGTTCATTCATCTGGTGCAGGGTTCTCAGGCTGTACCCATATTCACAAGTTCCAGGCTGCTGGGACTTCACCAAACTTAGTCCAACTGAGCAGGTCTGCTTCTTCCTGTCATGTGTAATTTGACATGGAAGTCTGCTGAAATCACTGCAGCCACCTGCTTCATATTTTACTTTTTAAAATTAAAAGGAAACTGCTCAGATTCTATTTTTCAATAATATGTTTTCATTTGAAGGGGAAACACAAATCCTTCTTTGTCTCTTTTCCCAATCCTTTGCCAATGGGATTAAGATGATCCATCTCAATAAAAGCTTTTGAACCTCATCCAGGCATCTAAGGTTTTTTCACCCTACCCTGCCTGACAAGCTTGTATTTCTTTTTTTTTTTTTTAAGATTTATTTTATTGGAAAGGCAGATTTACAGAAAGCAGGAGACATGGAGAGAGAAGGTCTCCCATTTGCTGCTTCACTCCCCAAATTACTACAATGGCCAGAGCTGAGCTTATCAGGAGTTGGGAGCAAGGAGCTTCTTTCTTGTTTTTCACAAGGGTGCAGGGTTCCAAGGACCTCGCCCATCCTCCATTACTTTTCCTTAACACAAGAAGAGGTCCAGATGGGTAGTGGAGGAGGTGGGACATGAAATGGCATCCATATGGATGCTGGCACCACAGGGTGGAGAATTAGCATGCTGTGTCACAGCACCAACCTCAGCTTGAGTTACTTTTATAGAAACCTACTGTTTTCTATTTTAGTAACAACAAAAAAACGGGGAAAAAATTAAAATGGCTATGAAAAGACTATTTTTTAAAACTAGACTAGTATTAAAAAGATATTTCTCAGTATGCCCTTTTCGTGGTCTAGTGGAACTTTTTAGTTTTCCTTCCTCCGGACAGAAGTAAAATCAGACTTTTGAGATCTGCTTTACCTGCAGTAGCAGGATACAGCATGCCAGAAATTTGATTTGCTTCAGTATTGCCTTTATATTGGCTTTAGCTCATACTCTGCCTCATTTATAATGCCTGTATTGAGCCAAAGTGGATGTTATTGGATGTGGGGAAATTTAAATAGGTATCACTGAGACTTAAATGAGATTTCATCATATGAAGAAGTAACCATCAAACTGGTATATTTTGATCATAACCCTAGTACATCCTTTGCAAATGTAAGTCTTGCAAATAATTTGTATTTATTTCTTACAGAAAATGCATCAAAAACATGGATTGGTTTGAGCAGTAATACATTTCCCGTTTCCTTTGAATGGTCTAATGGCTCCTCAGTCGTCTTCACGAACTGGCACAAACTGGAGCCTCAGATTTTTCCAAACAGAAGCCAGCTATGTGTCTCTGCTGAGCAATCTGTAAGTTGATTCATTTTTGCTTCAGTGCTCATTTTTTTTTTCACCAGTACTAAGGATCATTTGTTCCAATGACATGAGCTATGACAGACTTAAGACAGGCATAGTTTCTGCTTCTTGTGTGGCTTCCATGCTAGGCAGTGAACAAGGACACACAGGGAAAAGCATGGCCATCATTGTCGCAAAGACTGCTCCAAGAAAATTCATGCCAGTTTGGAAAGAAGCTTGGTGGGGACAACTACTTCATAGAGACGGTCACTTCTGAAGAGATGGCATTTAAGCTGGGAATTAAGCAACCTGAAAATTTTCTTTCGAATTGCAGGGGAAGAAAATCTAGGCAGGGGATAGATAGCAAACGTAAAGGCCCAGATGCAAGCCAAGACCTCCTGTGTTTAATAATTAAAAAGGAGACCAACAGCGACGAGGTGGTAGAGGATAGGGCAGGAGAAGCGCTTATAGGCCATGGGTCAGAAACCACTGAAATACTTCAAGGAACCAGAGAGCATAATCTGAAGGAATGAACTGACTTACACTTTAAAAACAAAGGTTTCCTACCTAATGAAAGCATTGGAGAAAGGTCAAACGGGAGCAGAAAAACCAGTTTGAAAACTTCTCCCAGATGGAATCAGGATTGTTTCTACAGAAAGAAGTGGACACACTCAAGGGTGCACTGGAAGATAGGATGAGTTTTTAAATCAGACAAGGGGACTGGAGAGAGGTAGGTGTCCAGCTTCAGCAACAGTCACTTTGGTGGATGGTCATACCTTGACCATCATGGTGACACTGAGAACTGCAGGTGCTCTGGGGAGTCATGGTGTGAATGCTCCACTGTCTTAACAAACCCTCTAGAGTCTGAAAAGCTTTTGTAAGCCCTTTGAAAATTGTGACTCAGCTGTAAATCTTGGTCTTTTACTCACACAAACAGAATGGTCCCTATAGTCTTAATATCAGACTTATCTGTATGTTCCCATCTTTAATTTATTGAAACAATTTAATTATACAAAATTAGCTTAACCACAAGCCATGTGGATGGATTATTATGCATTTAAAACAGATTTAACCTTCTTGATTATATGGACAGCTGATGATCATACCAGGTGAGTGGTATTTGAACTGCATCAGAAGAGGGGGAAACAATGGACTTTCTAGATTTGTCTCAGGTTTGCCCTGCGAAAATCCACCACAGCTTCTTCTACAGTATTTGAGGTTTCAGTGATTTGCGAGTTTAATATAATTAAGACTGCCTTCATCTCCCATGAACAAAAAGGATATTTCAGTTAACGTAATCACAGAACAGGAGCCAACATTTGAATGAGAGTAGTTTTATACAGAGTAAAAACAAGTATTCCTATCTTTGGGGAGGTTCAGGAAAATGTTACTTCAGGATGATATTTTCTGATTCCTTTTTAAACATTTTTTAAAATTTCCTTCATGTGAGAAACAGACACAGAGACAGATGGACAGAGTTCTTACTTGCCAGTTCACTCCCTAGAGGTCTGCAGCAGCGTAGGTATAAGCCAGGACCCAGGAATACAACTGGTGTAGCCCATGTGGGTGGCAGGAATCCAGTGGTTCCAGCCATGACCTCTACCTGCCAGGGTCTGCACCGGCAGGAAGCTGAAGACCGGAGGCAGTGCGGGATATCAAACCCCACTAATCCAGTGTGAAATGCAGACTGTTCCATTACCAGGCTCACTGCCCACTCCACCATGGCTCATTTTGGCTATCAGTGGCTACACAGCTACTTAAATAGTAGGCATGTAATAATTAACATTTATTTCTATCAAGTGGATCTTACTATGAATATAATTATTATAGTTACCAAGTACTAAATTTTGAGAGTTAGGAAACTGTTCATTCTCTCCATTGGACAATTTTTAAGCAACCAGAGTCTGCCTGACACTATCTTATAACTGCATGGTTTGCTGGAATAAGCTGTGGCAGAGGGATGTGGGCTGTGAATACAAGTGGACATGTCATACCCACTGCCATATAGGATGTTTCTGAATATCATAGAAATGTGTGGTTTTAATGTAACATTCTATTTGTGCATTAAAATAAAATAAAATCCTTTAGGATGATAAAATTTTAGATTGTTGACAGTTATTCTGTTATTATGAATGAAGGACCTGAGAAGCCTTTGGTAGAACTAAAAAAAAGTATCAAAGTAATTGCCTACCATCTAAAGGGAGAGCACTCTGAAGAAAGATTTTGAGAGTTAGCCGGGCTGCTCAGCTATGAAAGTGCTGTCTAGGGAGATTCGTGGCAGCTTCCAGCATCACAAGTTATACATGAAAACAGCAGATTCACTTGAATACAAATAAATGGCTGAAGAGGGAAGCAGCATTCTCACTTGGTCAAAGAGATGGCTTTGTCCACATGGTTCTCCAAGTATGACCCCTGGGTCTGCAGTATCAATGGGACCGGAAAACTTGTTAGAAATTCTTGGGTCCCATCAAACCTACTGATGAGACTCTGGTCATTGGCTTTTCACCAAACCTTCCACGTGATTCTGGTGCATAGTAAGATAGAGAACCATTGTTCTATTCTGTGTTTGTTTTGTTTGTTTGTTTCTGTTTTGTTTTGTTTTGTCTTTTGCTTTAGCAGGTTTTGTTTCCCCACAAGCTCTGTTCTTGGAATGGTCTATAATTCTTTTTTAATCTCTGTTTAAATTTTATTTTTCACGAGACAGTTTCTTAGGCTCAGGGGTTTCCCTTCTATCCTGTGAAAGAAAATTTGAGAAGGGTCAGCACTGTGGGACAGTGGAAGGAAGGAAAAGAAAAGAAAAGAAAAGAAAAGAAAAGAAAAGAAAAGAAAAGAAAAGAAAAGAAAAGAAAAGAAAAGAAAAGGAAAGAAAAGGAAAGGAAAAGAAAAGAAAAGAAGGAAGGAAGGAAGGAAGGAAGGAAGAAAGAAAGAAAGAAAGAAAGAAAGAAAGAAAGAAAGAAAGAAAGAAAGAAAGAAAGAAAGAAAGAAAGAAAGAAAATAATGAAAAAAAGAAAGAAAGAAAAACAGACTGAATTTTGGAGCAGCTTCATGGAAAGCCAACTTTGCTTCTGATATCAATCATTATCCCCATTTTTGGTGACCACGAAACCTTGTGCAAAAATGAAATGAACCTTCAGGGTGGCAATGAAAATCCTTGACTCACAGGAAAATACCCAATATTATGCTTGGCACACAGCAGTCAAGAACATCAGTTGCTTCCTGTTTCCTGTCCACTCTGATGGCATGTGTGTCTTAGACCACTGACACATCTGGGATGACCTCTCCAACAGGAAGAGTGTCTGCTAGGCAATGTCCTAATATATAAACCCAATGGAATCCCTTGACACTGGGGATATTTGTTTTCAGAAGCAATGAGTTCACCCTTCATGGGTTAGCATGGAGCATAGTCATTCAACTTGTGACATCTTTCCTCTTAGGAGGGACACTGGAAAGTTACCAAGTGTGAAGATACACATTTTTACACTTGCAAAAGGCCGGGCCATGTCCTTTCTGATGCTGAATCAGGATGTTCAGAGGTAAGTGTTACTCACACTGCAAGACACTACAATCTAGGCTCAAAGGCTGCCTAACTTGGACAATACTTGTATATCTACCAATAATTTAAATTATCGATAATTTAAAGTAAAAATCTATTTTGTTTTCTTTCTCACTCTTTTTCTCGTTCCCTCTGTTGCAGCCCCCTTCCTCTTATCTCTCCCTTACTCTTTCTCCCCCTTTCTTGCCTTTCTCTCTCTCTCTCTCCTACCTCTTCCTCTATTTCCCCTCCCTTCCCGGCAGCCCACCTCTTTTTGTTCTGGTTATGGGGTACTTTCGATAAACCAGTTATCAGCCAGAAACACCTGAATAATTTACAGCTTCAGAAAAATCATGGTCATTAAAGCCATTTTCAGGCTGAACAAATATCAAGATATGCAAGCAAAAGTCTGAGGAGTTTTGAGTGATTTTGAAAACCATACGATTGAACTAATAAATGTGGATGTTCAAGAAAAGTCCTTTGATATTCAACTAAATTAGAGTATGACCTTAATTCCCTTTCTCATTTTTTTAAGGCGTGGGAGAGACATGGTGAATTCTGCTACAAAATTGACACAGTCCTTCGAAGCTTCAAGGATGCTTCCAATGGCTACTACTGCCCTCCTGCACTTGCGACCATTTCAGACAGGTACCTAACATTCTAACAGAAACATCGCTGAATTCTTGGAATGATGAAATGTGACTGTAAATAGACTTTGGTGTCACCTTAAAAACGCTATAATTATAGTATTAAATTATTTAAACTCATTCTATATTATTCTATATTATGCCTAAATTTATTTTTGAGTTGCCAATAGTAAAATTTAAGCTGTATCCTATTTTCCATAAGAATTTTAATTATCTACCTTGGTCCAAATATTCAGTTGTGTTAAGATTTTGAAGATCTAAATACATGTAATGGAAGTACATTGTTTAATAATTTAAGTATGCTTTAATATGTGTGAGCTGCCTAGGGATATTTTCAGCAGAGAAGGAAGTAACTAAGATGCGGATGTTTTCAAATGCCTCACCACTGCCTCTTCAGTCTACCTTGTTAGATTTAGATTTCTCTGGGCACTGGTGACCTCCTAATGATGGCAGCAAGCCTGCATGCCTGTCTCTCACTCCACATGATTTGCAGCATGCCACATGCCACAGATGTGTAATAGGGGATAAAGGTGACTTTGCATTACTGTCAATGCCACAAAGAGAGTCTAGTGGGGAGAATAACTCTTTCATGCTGAAAAGTGAATCAAAACAGAACTCTTCAGTAGCCCCAGAGGGAAGTGCACTTGCAAAACAAGTCACTCACTTTTCTTTTGCCTAGGTCACTGCCTTTGCAAATGCCTACATGAGGGGAAAATATTGTGGTACTACCCGCTGTGCCATTTCTCACAACTTTCACATTATGTATCAGGGTGTTGATTCAAGTCCTATCTTTCTGGTTCACACTAAGGCATCTGTGAAGACAGTGGCAGAGAGTCCAAGCATTTAGGTCCTTGCTCCTCCTCCTGGTTCCTGGCTTCAGCCTAGCCTGGCATCATTTGTTGTAGACATTTGGGAAGTGAATCAGTGGATGGAAGGTTCTCTTTCACTCTCCATCCCTCTATCTTCAAATAAACAAATAAATGAGTATTTTTTTTCCAAATGCTCTTTGGATACTAGGAAATATTTCAGGACAAGTGGTGCTATGATTTCTAACCACAGACCTTTCACATCCACATCTAATTGGTGGAGGAGTACATGTTCTTTACTCTCCACACTTTGGGAATCAAAAGCCACCACTATTTCTTTTTCTCCTTTTATTGTTCTACCTTCCTGCCTTGTCTTTCCTCAAAAGAAATGCAGAGATGCACACACACACATACGAACGAATGGATAGATAGCATTTGGCAAAATAATTTGGCCTTTTCAGAGAATAATACTATCAATTTAAGAAATGCTTAGGGCTTTTTGTTTTAACAAAAAGAGAGAGAAAGAGAGGGTGAGCGAGACAGAGATCCAGTCTGCTGCTGTAAACCCCAAATGCCCACAATGACCAGCACTGAAGCTACAAGCCAAGCTCTCAACCCAGGTCTCCCACGTGCTTGGCAGGAATTCCATTTCCTGAGGCATCATCACTGCTTTTAGGATCTACATTAGGATCTGGAGTTAGGAGCTAGAGCTGGGAATTAAATGCAAGTATTCCAGTGTGGGGGTGCAAGCATCTAATCTATTAGGCCCAACAGCCCAACACTACCATTGGTTGGCTTCAGGGTTCTCCCTCATTTTCCCTTTTTCTTTCCCAGGTGTAGCTTCCAGGCAGAATAAATCCCTAACCCATTTTACTTAATTACTCACCCCAAGACACTGTGTTTGAGGACTGTCAGGATGTAATACTGGACATTACAGCACCCTGTCCAATAAAACTCTGCTCTTCTACTGATATAATTTACATTTTCCACTGGAGAAAATAATTCTAACTCTTTCAGCTATTTCTTATGTCATTCTTTCTTCGTTAAAAATATTCATTGGGCACCTGTCACACAGCTGACAATTTGCTAATGGCTTTTCATATGTTATCTGACCATGCAAAATTTTAATAGTTAGGAGTTTATTAGAAAGTTATTTATTGAATAGCTACTTTGTGAGATCCACTATATTAACCACTGACATGCCCTAGGAAAGAAGTCAAAGTGATGATACAATCAAACAGGATGAAACAAGAGAAGATATGAATGTGATTTGGGCAATGAACATACTAATTTCCACAGATATAAAAAATAGGTGGAGGCTAGCATTGTGTAATAGTAAGAGAATAAACACACATTGATGGTGCATGTGCAGACCACACTATATAAGGAAATACCCAGCGTGAGTGCACCAAAGAGAGTCTTGCAAATGGGAGAGAATTTGTGAACATGGAAACCTGTGACAGCAGGAGAGCAGAAGAGGTTTTCCACTGAAGAAAAACAGAAAACAACAATTGTACATCTGGGTGCACATGTAGTATCTTGCCTTTTTACCTCCTTCGGGAAGAATAGGATGACACCCCAATCAATTAGAAAACCAGATGGGGTCTGCGCACCTGCCTTGAGTCACAGATGTGACAGTTGCACCCTGGAAAGCCCACTGCTAAAAAAAAATGCAGGGCTATGAGTTCCAGTTCACCTAAACTTGACCTTTCCAGTTACAGTGTATCAGACAGACGAGCACAATAAATGGCTAAGTGCACAGTTGCATTATAAGTGCCAAACTTGTTTAGGCTAAAGCAAGACATCTACTAAGAGTTCAAGTACTTATTGTTCTATAAAACTTTGGGGACATCATGCAAATGACAGTAAACGTGGGGGGAAAATGAGTTTCATTTCCCTAAAACTCAATACAAGAGTATGTTGTGAAAATAGAGATGACCTTGAAGTTCAATGGTTTGAACTACTCAAATCCACTTACATATGAATTTTTGTTTTGTGAAATCTGTGGCAACCTAAAAAAATTCAGATGAAATACATAACTAGAAATATTGAAAAAAAATTAAGTGAAACATGTCATGACCATACAAACTATATGGAAATAATAGTCTCTTTTATCATTTACTATTACAATGGATGGAAATCTATTCTAAAAGGTTAAAAATTGATCAAAATTTACACACACACAGCATGGTACAATTTATAATCGAAAATAATGTAAACAAACAAAAAGATGTAGTTGTAAAGCATAACTGCATAAAAGCAACTATACCACAAATCTTACTTACTGTACCACTATCCCATAATTTCTTAGCCACCTCTGTTACTATTGTGTTAAAGTTATACACAGAAGTTCCACTGATAGGCTGCCAGCACTTCTACTTTTGCATTGTTCAAGGGTCACCAGTAATCCAAACTTGCTCTTTGATAGATGAAATTCAGTAGCTGATACTCTATTGTGATTAAACACTACAGCAAAATTATAGTGTAGGTAAGCTTCTTTTTACCTCAACCTCAGCCTCCTCCACGCACCTGTACATCTTGTTGGACAGCTGCCAGGTCAGTACCCAAGCCCCTAGGATTCAGAGCGAGCAGCAACATGTCCTTTCTCCTTGTCGCTCTACACACATGTATTTCAGAATTCTAAGGACTTGGTGGGAAAACTGGAATTAATGAATGTTTATTTTGGTGCAAAACACTCTTAAAATTCATGCATACTTTTTTATAACACACTTTCCATATACATTTTGTAGCCTCCCTTTTCCATTAAAGCAATGCTGAAATCCAAAGTAGTGACTCCAAAACAGGACTTGAGGGTGGAAGAAAGGAATAATCCCACTCTTGAGTTTTATTTATATTTAGTTTATCATCTATCCTGCTGTGTGAGTGACGGGACATGTTGGGACACTCTCCAATAGCAACTTTTCTCTGAGAAGGTCTGGAAGCAGGTGGAAGGTCTCCTCAGATGTGGGAGTGTCCACTCGCTGCCTTGGTAATCATCTTCTTCCATTACCGATTTCCTGTTTGAGTCCAGGCACTCCTGTCACTCTTCAATACCCAAGCTTGTAAGTGCTAATTGATTTTCCACTCTTCTGCACAACTGAGTGGCAGGTTTGATGGGCACAATTAGAACCACCTGCTACAGAGTACTTACTTCTTTTGTTATTGGGCAACTGCTCCTGGTCTCGGATTTTTAACTCTTTGTGGCTTAAATGTGGGATGAAAAGCAAGAATTGCTTGCCAGCTCTTGGAAAACTCTTTGAGATCTAACCCCTTTATTTCCAGACACAGCAGGAACGCAAATGTTGAGTTCTCAAGATAGCATGGATAAGTGTCTAAATGAAAGTATATCTTATTTTTTAATCAATCACCCCATACATTATTGAGTACAGAATGATATAAATGATATCCAATGTGGTGAATTTTATTCAAAATGATGAAAAATCCTATAAATTTGTCTTATCTAAAAGTACGCCATTTTTAAGCATTTTTACAGATGTGCCACTTTCCTAGAATTGTCAGAAATACTTTTCAAATTCATTTATCATGGTAAAATATGTGGAACATGAAATTCACAATTTTACCCATCTTTAGATAACAGTAGCATTAGATGCTTTATACTGTACCTAACACCAGAACCTATCTCTGTGACTTTTTATTTTCTCAAACTGAAACTCTGCACATAAAAAAAAAAAAAATAGCAGTCTATTTTATTAATTCCACTCCAACCCTGGCCACCACTACTGTGTAGAACGTGTTACTGTTCTAAATGCCCCATGTTAGTGGATTTATTCAGTATTTATCTTTCTAGCGTATGGTTTCTTTCATATAATGTCTTCAAGACTTATCCACGAAGACTATATTACACTTTACTTTTAAACAAGTATATTTTTATTGGAAAGGCCAATTTACAAAGAGAATGAGATACAGAGAGAAAGATCTTTCGTCTGCTGGTTCACTCCCCAACTAGCAGCAATGGCGAGAGCTCAGCTGATCTGAACCCAGGAGCAAGGAGCTTCTTCTGGGTCTCCCATGCAAGTGCAGGGTTCTAGAGTTTTTGGCCATCCTTTACTGCTTTCCCAGGCCAAAAGCAGGGAAATGGATGGGAAGTGGAGCAGCCAGGGCACAAACTGGCACCTATATAGGATCCTAACACTTGAAAAAGGAGCATAAGCCAACTGAGTCATTTCACCAGGCCTAGAATTTCCTTTCTTTTAGAATCTGGTTAAGAATCCACTGTCTGGGCCTGGTGCAACAGCTCATGGCTAAATCTTCAACTTGCGCATGCCAGGATCCCATGTGGATGACAGGATCTCATATGGGAAAGGAGTTGAAGATGGCCCAAGGCCTTGGGAACCTGTACCCACATGGGAGACCCAGAAGAAGCTCCTGGTCTTGGTTTTGGATCAGATCAGCTCCAGCCATTGTGGCCAGCACTTGGGGAGTGAACCAGTGGGTGGAGGACCTTTCTGTCTCTCCTTTTCTGTGTAAATCCAGTTTTCCAAGAAAAATAAATAACTCTTTTTTAAAAAAGAATTCATTTTCTGTATATACCACTTTTTGTTTTTGTTTTAAAGATTTATTTATTTATTTTTATTGCAAATTCAGAAATACAGAGAGGAGGAGAGACAGAAATATCTTCTGTCCAATGATTCATTCCCCCAAGTGATTATAACAGCCAGTGCTATGCCGATCCGAAGCCAGGAGCCAGTTCCTCCTCCAGGTCTCCCACGCGGGTGCAGGGTCCCAAGGCTTTGGGCATTATATGAAATGTCAACTGCTTTCCCAGGCAGGCCACAAGCAGAGAGCTGGATGGGAAGTGGAGCTGCCGGGATTAGAACCGGCGCCCATATGGGATCCTGGCGTGCACAAAACGAGGACTTTAGCCACTAGGCTACTGCGCTGAGCCCTATACCACTTTTTAAAATTAATTTATCCATTGATGGTCATTTAGATTGCTTCTACCTTTTGACTTTTATGTGTAATACTACTACTACTAACACGAGTGCATGGATATCCTTTTTGTCTCTGCTTTCAATTATTTTGGCTAATTGCCCAAAAGTAGATTTGCTGCATCATATGATAATTCTATTTTTGCTTTTGGAGGAACTAACATATTGTTTTCCATATTGGTTACACCACTGTTACATCCCCACCAGCTGTACACAAAGATTTCAGTTCATCACATTTTGTCCAATAGTTGTATTTTCTGGTTGTTGTTTGGTTTTAATATGAACCATCTTACCAGGCAAGGCAGCACTTCACTGTAGCCTTTTATTATTTTAATATCCTAATGACTGATGATGTTGGGCATCTTTTCATCTGCTTATTGGCCATCTGTGTGTCTTCAGAGAAATGTCTACTCAATCCTTTGCCCATTTTTTAGTCAGTGTTGCTGTTTTCCTTTTGTTGTTGTTGAGTTCTAAAATTTTATCCATATATTAAGACACAAGTATATTCTGGATACTAATCCCTAATCAGATCCATGAATTGCTAGTGTTTTCTTCCATGTTGTAGATTGCCTTTGCACCATGTGGGTCCTGTCCCTTGTTTTTGTTAAAGATTTATTCATTTTTATTCGAAAGACAGATTTACAGAGGGAAGGAGAGACAAAGGGAGAAGATCCTCCATCAGCTGGTTCACTCCACAAACGACCGTAACAGCCAGAGCCCAGCTGATCCGAGGCTGGAAGACAGGAATCTCCTCCGGGTCTCCCATGTGAGTGCAGGATCCCAAGGACTTGGGTCATCCTCCACTGCTTTCCCGGGCTATACATGGAGAGAGGTATCAGAAGTGGAGCTGCCAGGACATGAACCATGGCCCAAATGGGATGCTGGCGCCACAGAGTGGATGATTAGCCTGTTGTGTCATGACATCGGCCCCAGTAGTGTTTAGTTTAGACTTATTTCAGAATAGTTCTTAAGTTCAAAACACAAAAATTGTGAGGCAGTGTGAACAGTTCCTGTCTGCCTCACATTCTTCTTCCCAGATTGTTAACATATTAGTGTGATACATTTGTCACAATCTACAACCACAGCTAGCTTCCCCATGACTAACATCTTGTAGACACAATGTCACAACTAGTGAACCATTTCCAGCTTCCCCTTTTTTGAAAGTGTCACTTAATGCACACACGTTTTTACATTTTGACTAAGTACTGCTTATCCATTCTTTTTATATTATTATTATCAAGCAGTTTCTGTCAGACTTGAGCACTTCTTAGACCCTTAATCATAAATATCATATTACAGCTTATGGGATTAGCCAAACCTTTTCATTACCCAACAGTTCAAAGACTGTTTCAAAGTTCTTATTAATGTATAAACATTGTTTATAGTCGTGAAATAAAGTCTGATATTTCAACATATGTATATATTACATACTGGTCAAATCAGAGAAATTACCATCACCATTAAAAAACAATGTATTTATTTACTTGTAAGGCACAGCTACAGAAAGAGAGGAAGAGGTAGACTGTCCATTCCCTGGTCCACTCCCCAAATGGCTGCCATGGCTGGAGCCAGGTTGGTCCCAAGCCAGGAGCTTCTTTTATGTCTGCCATGTGGGTTCAGGGAAACAAGTACATGAGCCCACCTTCTGCTGCTTTCCAAGACCCATTCACAGGGAGCTAGATGAGAAGTGGAGTCACCAGCACTCAAATGACCACCCTATAGGATGCTGGTGTCCCAAGCAGCAGCCTTACCCACTACACCAGAACACCTGTCCTAGCATTTCAATCTCCTCATTGTTACTTTTTGTTTGGTTCCCTATCTTCTGGTTTGTCATACAATATAAAGTGTCTTGCCACTATGCTGTAAAAGACCAGAAATTATTCCTCCTATCTAACTGTATTGTCATTTTTAAAAAATTTTTTATTAACAGGCAAATAATATACTTTAATGTGATACAGTGCAGTATTTAACACATATATGCAGTATAAAGTGTTCAGTACATTTCCCTATCTTTTCTTTATGCTTGGACTCTTATCTAAGGCAGCTCCCCTTATCTAATTCTTTACACAGTGTGTAAGAATTGTTGTGAACTGTAGTATTCCATTATATGATGTAGAACATTGAACTTATTACTTATGTCTGGCTGTGTTTCAGTACATGTTATTGAATTTCCTTATATATGCATCATCCCTTTCAACTTCTAGTAATCCCTATTCTCACATTTAGATCTTTAATAAATCTTGAACTCATTTGTGTGCAGGGTACAATGGGGGGCCAATCTCATTGTTGTTACAAATGAAAATTTGTAATGGGCCTGATGTAACAGCCTAGTAGCTAAATCCTCACCTTTCATGCACTGGGATATCATATGGGCACTGGTTCAAGTCCCAGATGTTCCACTTCCCTTCCAGCTCCCTGCTTGTGGCCTAGGAATGCAGTAGAGGATGTCCCAAAGCCTTGGGACCCTAAATCCACATGGGAGACCCAGAAGAAACTCCTGGCTCCTGGCTTCAAATCAGCTCAGCTCCAGACATTGCAGCCACTTGGGGAGTGAACCAGAAGATGGAAGATCTTTCTGTCTCTCCTTCTCTCTGTATATATGTCTTTCCCATAAAAGCAAATAAATATTTTTTTTAAATGGATATCTGTAACAACACCATTTGCTGAAAGACTGCACCTTCCCCATTTAGTTGCCTTACATCTTGGTTGGAAATCATTTGGCTGAGTGGGAAGGTTTATGTCTAGGCTGGATTCTATTCCATTGGTCTCTATGTTAACCTTTGTCCTGGTACCACACTGTTTTGAATACTGCAACTTTGTGACAAGTTTTGAAATCAAGAAATGTTAGATTTTCAACTTTGTTCTTTCTTTCCACA